>NC_080851.1:27201077-27461077 GCF_030435755.1 Ochotona princeps
CAACTACCACGTGGACTCGTTCCTGCTTGGGCGCCGACGCCACCGACGAGCTGAGCGCTGGCCTCTACGCGCCGCCGGGGGCCCTGGGCCAGCCCCCGCGGCAGGCGGCCGCACTGGCCGAGCACCCCGACTTCAGTCCGTGCAGCTTCCAGCCCAAAGCGGCTGTGTTCGGTGCCTCCTGGAGCCGGTGCACGCGGCGGCGGGCGCCAGCGCGGTGCCTGCGGCCGTGTACCACCATCACCACCACCACCACCACCACCCTACGCGCACCCCCAGGCGCCCGTGGCGGCGGCGGCGCCGGACGGCAGGTACATGCGTTCCTGGCTGGAGCCCGCGCCAGCGCGCTCTCCTTCGCGGGCTTGCCCTCCAGCCGGTCTTACGGCATTAAACCTGAACCGCTGTCGGCCAGAAGGGGTGACTGTCCCACGCTTGACACGCACACTCTGTCCCTGACTGACTATGCTTGTGGTTCTCCTCCAGTTGATAGAGAAAAACAACCCAGCGAAGGCGCCTTCTCGAAAAACAATGAGAATGAGAGCAGCGGAGACAAGCCCCCCATCGACCCCAGTAAGTGTCTCCTCCTGGCAAGTCAGTCGCCGCCTCCACGCCGGCCACCCGGATCTGCCAGCCTGGCCAAGTTATTATTATTTTTTTAATCTTTTGGTTTTGCTATTTTCTTCTTCTTCTTTTTTCCCCCTTCCCTCGAACCCTGCCTTCATCTACGCTGGGAGCCTCCAGGAGTTGGTGTTGTTCGGGACATCTCAGATGGGGCCCCAAGTCCGGAGCGGGGCGAGCGGGGCCGCCGAGCTTGGCGGGGGAGGGGAGGAGGCTGCAGCTGCGAGAGGGGGCGGGGCGGGCGCTGCGGGCCGAGCCCTGACCGGCTGCCCCTCTCCTTGGCTGCCTGGCCCGGGGACAGAGATGCTCCGAGCGGTTCTTGGAAAGCAGCGCCGCCGAGTCTTTTGTGCGGCCGGAGGGTCCACGTGCAGCGGCGGCGGCAGCCTAGGCGGCCCGACCCTGGGGCGCTGGCGGAGCGGCCGGTTCCCTCCACCTCTGCCTCTTCGCCTCCGGAGGCCGCGTAAATCCTGTCCTAGAGGAGGCCGCGGGCGCCTGGGCAGATTACTCAACAGATCCAGGCCCCCCACCTCACCCCAGCCGCACCCGCAGACAACCAGTCGACCTGCCCAGCACCTAAAACCTAGGAGGGTCGAAAAACGCAGGGGGAAGCGAGGAGGAGAAAAAAGCAGTGGAGAAGGAAGACAGAGTGGAGAGAGGGCAGAGAATCTATGAGCCTGGGGGAGCAGGGCGGCTTCGCTCTTGCTGGCTGTGAAGTGTGCTTCCAGTTCTTGGAAGGAAGGGAGGGTACTGGGGAGCCGAGGGTTTGCGGGTACGCAGGGACGGTCTGTGCTGGGTCTGCCAGGGTGTACCGTGGCTGCCCTGCCGAACGCCCTTCTCTGCAGCCCAGCCTCCAGCCGGCTCCCGGGATCCCAGCCCGCGGTGGGGATTCCTCCAGCTAACCCCAAGTCTCTCTCGTCCTCCTCGCCAGATAACCCCGCGGCCAACTGGCTGCACGCGCGCTCCACGCGGAAGAAGCGCTGTCCGTACACCAAGCACCAGACGCTGGAGCTGGAGAAAGAGTTCCTGTTCAACATGTACCTCACCAGGGACCGCAGGTACGAGGTGGCCCGGCTGCTCAACCTCACCGAGAGACAGGTCAAGATTGGTTCCAAAACCGCAGGATGAAGATGAAGAAGATTAACAAGGACCGAGCGAAAGATGAGTGAGGGCCTTGCTCGGCGAGTCTGCTGGAAGAGCGCCCTGGAGAGAAAAAGGGGCAGCCCGGACCCCTTGGCCCCTTCTTCCCTTAGCCCTGCCCCAACCCCGCACAAAGCGTCTCTAACCCCCCACCTGGCTGACCCCCTTCGCTCTGCTGGCTCCTGGGCCTGTGGCCTTGACTGGGGAGGTGGTGTAAGCTTTCCCTTTTACCTTTGACAAAAAAAAAAAAAAGAAAGAAAGAAAGAAAAAGAAAAAAAGAGAGCGAGAGAAAGCGAGGAAAATTGAGGGCATTAGTGCTTATGGCTGTGTGTGCTAGCTTGTATATATTTAAAGAAAAAATCTACCTGTTCTTTGTTCTTAAAACAAAAAGGGGGGAAACTACCTTTTTATCCATGCACAAGTGCGGACGGCGGGCTGTTTTTTAGTCTGTAGCTAATTTAACTCGCTTGGTGCGGCAGAGCGCTCTGCCGGAATACTTGAATACTGTGCTTTTTTTGTTTGTTTGTTGTTTTTGTTTTTGGTGGTGATTCTGTTTCGTGATTCAAACTCCTGTGCCGGGTGGCGTGCCCCGTGATGACTGTGCGAAGTAGAAATGTATCGGAACTCAGTTGTCTTTGGGGGGGGAGGGAGGGAGCCTTGCGTGGAGGGTAGCTTTGTAGTGGGGTTCATTTTCTGTATATCTTAGGCTGGTCGCCTCCCGACTGTATAGTGAGCTGTAAGGACTTGCCAGTGAAATAAAATCTGGGAAAAAAAAGAAAGAAAAACATTAGCTTCATGGTTTCCTCCGGTTTGGAGGTATGGGCGCCTTTGGAGAGGACACCGTGGGACAAGCTGGAACGGAAGTGTTAGCAACCCAGCTCTCGCGTGGGGAGCAAGCCAGCGGAGGCCGAGCTGCACCTGCGGGCCCACAGCTACTACCTATGGTTTATGCTTCGTCTGGGTGGGGGGGAGGGAGGGATCGCTTCCTGCAATGGGGTTAATTTTATTGATAATAAATTATACAGCTGAAACCGCCGCGGGTGCATTTGTACCCTTGGAGGACGCTTGGGTCCCCGCTGGGCTGAACCTACGCTGTTATACACTGTTATATTTTGCAATAGTGACCTCAAAACCTACTGACCAAACCGTTGTGTTGAAATGATATTTAACTTTTTGCCAAAATAAAATATATTGATTCTTTTCGATGTTTTGTCTCTGTGTGTGTGTGTGCGCGCTCGCGCGCGCGAGCGCGGGAGTATGCTCTCGCGACTCTATCTGCATCTTTTTATTTTCCTGGGGTCGGGGGAGCATGGATGGAGGGCCTGGCCAAGGGCGTAAGAACCCCCCCAGTCACCGTCTGCAAGCCAGAGGCCTAGGCCAGGCCCTGCGCGGGCCCAGGCCCTGTCTGGTCGGGCGAGGCCCTGTCCATCTGCCCGGGCGGCGGGGAGGCCTCTGAGCCCGGCCTGGGCCTGCACAGGCAGAAGACCGCCCTTTCAGGGACGTGTGCCCGCCTAAGGGGACGCCCGTGTGGGTAAGGGAGACAGAACCGGGCCGTAGCCGGGAAGTGAAGGCAGGGAGAGACCCCGCGTCCAACCGGGCGACTGCACGTCCCGCGCACTGGTTCTGGCTGGGGAAGGGCCGGTGGCGGCACCCACGGCGCCCCGGAGCCCCATAAAAGAAAATGAGGGTTGTTAGGGTTTATGGGGTGTAAAGGGCTGCCGGGAGTGGGGGTGGGGAGAAGAGAGTGGCCAGCGCCTTCCAGATGTGGTCGGAGGGGTCGGGTCCCGAGGCTTCCTCCTCCGTCCGCCCTTCTTCCCCCTTGCGACTTGGGGACAAAGCCGGCCGCGTCTCCCGAAGCTTGCAGGGGCCACCGGGGCGCGGGTGGACCGCGTGTCGCCTCGCCTCCAGCTCGCCGCCCCCTGGGACGCCCCCCTGTTGCTGCAGACACAGGGGACTTCAAAGAATGGGCAGTTAGGGTGCGCCATAAAGGCCCCCGGTCTGCGAACCGTCTGGAATTCGGCCCTTAATGAGTTTACGACTGTCCAGCCCCAATTAAGGATATTCCACCAAAGCCCTTTCATTTGTTGGATCTGTCTCTCGACGATAAAGCGCTGCGGAAACAGCTCTGTTTTATGGGCACTGCCCCACTCTGCAGCGCGGATTCCGGTCTCCACGCACGGACACCCCCCTGTCCGCCATCCCCGCCACCCCCGGGCACTGGGCCGGGTCCACCCGGCGGAGCTCCGGTGCCCGCGGCCGCGTCACCGAAGGTCAGAGCGCCCGGCGAGTGCAGTGCCCAGCATCGGCCAGCAGATGGCAGTGTGACTCCACGCAAGAGGCGTCCTCGCCGCCATCTCCAGCCGCCGCCACCCCGGGAAGTTCCTAAGATGTCGACAGGACGCGAGCCTTGCTGGAATGGGAGCCCCAGATCCGATCGCAGAACAATTGCTATAGGGTCCGTGCTGTCCATGCTGCGCCCGGAAGCTTGCAGTAGAGGGTGGCGACGTGACCGTTCCCCCTGTTAGTACCGCTCGCGTCCCCCGAAAGCGCCACCCGAGGACTCCCCCTCCCCCGCCACGGTCCTCGCACGGTGGCTGGCTGCGGGACTGTAGCTCCTGGCGCGGGCAGAACTTCACGGTCACTGTCCATGGCCGGTTCGGCTCAGGTCTGAGGGCAGCGAGGTGCCCGGGGGCCTCCGGAGGACGGACGGACGCGGGGACGGAGGACTGACGGCAAGCCTCCGCTGCCGGCACCGAGGACCCTGCCGAGAGCGCGCGGGCCTGCGGGACCCACGCCGGGTCGGGGTCGAGTGTGGGGCCCGGCGAACCAGCACCAGCGCCAGAGCCGGGACGCCGAGATGCAGAAGGCTTGAACGCCTGACCAGGAAGGCATTAGGAGGGTGAAAAAACTGGGCGCGAAGCTACACTTGCTTGTAGATTGTGCGGTGTGGATCCGCCGCCAGGGCTGGCTCCGGAGAGGGCAAGCCCTCTCGGTGGGGACAGACAGCCCGTTCCCTGCTTCTGGTTGTTGTACAATAAACGTGATTTTTAAAAATAATATTGAGAGGAACCGTTGCTTCGGAAAGTGGCTTTCGCGCCTTGGAACCCATCCTTCCCTCGTTTTTCCTCCGACTTTTAGAGGTATGCGGGCTGCTTTCCGAGGCCGCAAAGGAGGAAACCTCTTCCAGCTCCAGGCCCTGTCTGTCCACCCCCGACCCCAGGGGCTCAGAGCCCATGCGGACGTGGCCCCAGGCCCGAGGGTCAGGCTCAGCCACGGGTGGGTCTCGGTTTCGGGAGGAAAAGCGAAATAACGCACAGAGCCAGAAGGCTGCGCGCAGGTACCCCAGCCCCGCGAATGCGCCGCGCGGCGCGTTTATTTGGGTCGTAACCGTCTCTGCCAAGCCCACAAAACATTTACGACCCGCATCTCCGTGCTGCATGCGCAGTAAAACTGGGGGTCGACTTCTGGACGACCTCGCGCCTCTCTCTCTTTTCTGGGTGTTTATGTACACATGCTAGGATAGTCACAGCTTCACTCGACTTCTCTTGGCAAGTCTGCCACACTGACTTTTGGGAGGTAACTGGTAGGAGCATTTTATAGTTTGTCCTTGAATCCCCCCCCTCGGCGACATAGGTGCGGCGGAGGGAGAAGCTCCACGGATGTAAAACCGCAGGCCTGGGAGCGCACGGAGGGAACAGCACACACAAAGGTGGAGCCGCAGGTCGGGGAAGCGCTCCCCTCCAGCGACTTCAGAGGCTCCAGGGAAGTGCCTAAAGCCCAGGGTTTCCCGGGGCCTTGTTCGCCACCCTGGCGGCAGGGAGACCCCCACCTCACCTCCCATCCGCGTGGGCCTTCTTCCACGCGAAACCCCACGCCGGCCGGAGCCCCAGTGCACGCGTGGGGAAGCGTGTGTGCCTGCGCTCAGACAGAATGGAGCTGCTCTAGAATGGAGCAGCTCCTGGGGAACGCGTGTCCCTGGTTGCTGGACACCGGAGAGCTGGGTTTGGGTTCTTAGCTGGATTTTAAATGTTGGGGACAAGTGGGCGACAGGCAGCTAGGGAGAGAGAGAGACACACACACCGGCCCTGGGAGAACAGTGGAAAAAAACCTGTATCAAGTGTATTCTGCCAACTCTAAAAGCCGGCCACATATGCCCGCTGCGGGCTGCATGTCCCCCAGGGTGTCCGCCTGTACCCGCAGCACTGGGCGCTGTCTCATCTTTTCAGGCAAGCAAACGAGGAACCCGTAGCCCAAGAGCCCGCAATTAAACGGGGATCCCCGAAAGCTTGATCTTGTCCGGCCTTTTCGTTTTCGCAGTCGGACCACGGGAAAACGGCAGGGCAAAGGAGAAGCCGAGAAACGAAAGGGAAGCTTTGGCGTCCTGGGGACTCGTTGCCTGCCGGGTGCCCAGAAGGGCCGAAGCCTTGCGGTCAGACCTGGATCCTGCCCAGCCCTAGCGGAGGGTCAAGCGCGTCCTGCCACAAAAGCTCGAGACACCAGAGCTCAGGGCCAAATCCGGGCTGGGCCGGGCCCGTGGCGGGGAAGAATCCGCCTTCCCGCGCGCGGCGAAATCACAGCCCACTCGGGCTGGGCGCAGGGCCTCGTGCGGGGCGGCTTCTCCCAGGAATGCGATCGGTGCTGGCCGCCGCGTCTGCCGCCCGGAGTCTAGACAGAAGCCGGCGGCGGGCCCAGGCCTTTCTTTTTGCGCCTTGCAGAGTGTCACCCGAGGAACAATTTATTGGTCTAAAGCCGTCGAATTGCGCCTCTTTGATCTGCTGGACTTCGTTTGCTTCGTCTTCCTTTAACTTGATCATGTTCTTCTTTCCTCTAGGAAGGCGACCGCTATTTGTGACAGATATTGGGGGAGTTTTCTTTTTCTCCCTTCCCATCTGACCCACTCCTTTCTCGGACTGGTGTCAAGCCCATCACCGAGCCTCTCACTGGCTCCCCAGGGTCCCTAAGCTCCTGGGAGGAAGCCAGCCCATCGCCCAGCAGTCCCCTGCCCTGGCAGCTACTACCTCCCCACTCAAGCCCCAGGGCTCATGGCTGTGCTGGAGTCCCAGCACCCAGATCACAGAACTGTCCCCCCTTCTGCCCTTTGTGCTCTGGGGGAACCCCTGAGAGGGTGCTGGGGGCAGCTGGGACCCTCAGGAGGTGCTGAGTTGGGCTTTGTACACAAGCAAGGAAACTCCAGAATTCAGAGGAGAATTTCCGGGGCAAGCCCATTGTGAGGTCGGGTTTATGGTGTGCAATCGAGCACCATAAAAAGGTGGCCGGGCTTGCAGCTCAGCCTGGGCAGTTTATGAGGCGTTTAGGGGAAGGGTTTGCCCCACCAGCCATCCTCAGCTTGCTGGGAGCTGGGAGGGGGGCTTCCTCAGGGGCAACGGTGGGCAAGGCTTGGTAGCCTGGGCCTGCAGATGCCAGGAGCTGACAGGAGAGAGAGAGACCCTCCCTGGACGAGCTGCTGCTTGAGAGAGTAAATCAGCAAAAGAATCGGTGGGTCCCCAGCCTCTCCTTCTTCTCTTCAAACTGCTTCCAGGCCTGGGAGGATGAGCGCAAGGGTGTGAAGGCTGCCAGAAACCCCCGCAATGGGGGTATCTGGATAGGTGTGGGGCCTGAGTTCAGCCAAAATGCAGCTCCCCGTGAACCAGGAAGGAAATCAGAGATTTGGACGGTGGAGACAAAGAAGGGCTCGGACACTCGCTGAGGGGCCACGGGAGGCCAGCCAGGTGCCCAAGAGCGAATATGCACGCAGCCTACAGGGCCTCGGTCGCCCCGGGGAGGAAGCAGCGGAGCCCCCATTTAATAAATCTGTTGGCAAATGAGGCTCATTATTAGATAAATATTTCACTGCTTCCTTTAGGGCGGATAAACAGAGCGCGGCCGATTAAGGGAAGGAAGCTGGGGGACGTTGACTTTATGCGAACCACATGGTTCCAGTTTGTGGAGGCTTCCTCGCTGCCGCTGAAAGCGACGCTGCGCCAGCCGCGCGTCCGGATCCGAGTCTCCAAGGTCCCGCCAGCAGCCATCCGTGGACCCGGATTAAGGGGATGCCGCGGCCCAGGAGACCTGTCCCCAAGGTCACGACAGGGCAGCCCGCGGCCGCGCCGGGCTCGGGGTGGGGAGAGGAGGAGACTCGGGCATCCACTGGGGAGAGGGACGAGGCAGGATCTCAGGGTTCCCTAACAGTCCCTGCCCTCCTCTCCGGGGTGCCCTGCAGCTGGGCGCCAGCGCGCCGAGCCGCGGCGTCTGGTGCGCGAGGCGCGCGGGGCCTGCGGCGCGCGCGCGGACCGGTTTCGTCGGCCGCTCGTTTGAGCCTCTTCCCCTTCCATTCTAGGCGGCCGCGGGCTCGGCCGAGCCAGACCACCTGTGAGGGCGGCGGAGATTGGCGGAGGCGGTCATGTGGCCGGTCACGTGCCGAGGCGAGCTCCGTCCAAAAGAAAATGGGGTTTGGTGTAAATCTGGGGGTGTAATGTTATCATATATCACGCTACCTCGTAAAACCGACACTGAAAGCTGCCGGACAACAAATCACAGGTCAAAATTATGAGTTCTTCGTATTATGTGAACGCGCTTTTTAGCAAATATACGGCGGGGGCTTCTCTCTTCCAAAATGCCGAGCCGACTTCTTGTTCCTTTGCGCCCAACTCGCAGAGAGGCGGCTACGGGGCGGGCGCCGGCGCCTTTGCCTCGACCGTGCCGGGCTTGTACAATGTCAACAGCCCCCTGTATCAGAGTCCCTTCGCGTCCGGCTACGGCCTGGGCGCCGATGCCTACAGCAACCTGCCCTGCTCCTACGACCAGAACATCCCCGCACTCTGCAGCGACCTCGCCAAAGGCGCCTGCGACAAGGCGGACGAGGGCGCGCTGCACGGCTCGGCCGAGGCCAGTTTCCGCATCTACCCTTGGATGCGATCTTCAGGTAGGCGCAGCGGCGAGGCGGGCGTGCTGGCGGAACGGGAGCCGGGAGCGAGGGCGCGTCGGGGCCGGGGCCGGGAATGCCGAGCCGGGCAGGCGGTTGCAAGCCGGCTGCCCCGTGATTCTCGGCGGCGTTGCTTTTTCTGGTTTTAATTAGGTCTGAGGCGCCATTGCGTGGAGAGCCCGTGGCATTGTATGTAAATGAGACTCATAAAACTTTTTATGGCTCAATTAATGGGTTGGATCCTCGTAAATTTATTTAACTCCATTTGCCTTGGAATTTTAACATTGTTTTTTTCTGCTATTCTGGCGCTCCTTCCCTCCATCCTGTTCCCTCCCTCCCTTCCTCCTCACTTCCCCTGACTCTTTCTACTATTCTGCCCGGCTTTTCCTTCTCCAAAAAGCCCGATCCTCCAGCCCTCCCATCCCCCCATCCATCTCCAGACCTGGCGATTTTGAGCCTGGTTGGCCCAGGAGGGACTGGGGACGGAGGGGGCTGGCTTGTCCTTGAGAGGGTCTGGGGATGGAGATGCGGACTGCTGAGGAGGGTCTCCCAGTTGCCTGGCGAAGGCGGGCGAGCAGCCAGGCCTGCCTAGGAGTGACCAAAGTGCGAAGGAGTCTCCTACTTGCCCTGTATTTGCACGTTCCCTTTGTCAGGGGAAGCGGGACATTGTTGAAGCGAAGCGGGCTGGAAAGGTTGGGATGGGGCGTCTGGGTTCCGCACGGGCGGGCGTTGCAGTGTTAGGGAGTTTCACCCTAACACCAGCCCTGCTCCCGCAGCCCAGCCTTGTGGGGAGCGCGAGCAGAGCGGGGTGCGGTCCTGACTTTGGGGAGGCCGCTAAGGAGAAAGCTGCAGGCCTGGCTAATGTCCTGTCCTCTTATCTTCTGTGTCGCCTGTCTGTCGTGTATCCACGTGTCTGTTTCAGGACCCGACAGGAAGCGGGGCCGCCAGACCTACACGCGCTACCAGACACTGGAGCTGGAGAAGGAGTTCCACTTCAACCGCTACCTGACGCGCCGCCGCCGCATCGAGATCGCCCACGCGCTCTGCCTCACAGAGCGCCAGATCAAGATCTGGTTCCAGAACCGGAGAATGAAGTGGAAGAAGGAGCATAAAGATGAGGGACCGGTGGCCGCCGCGGCCCCCGAGGGCGCCGGGCCTGCAGCCGCCACCACCACCTCCACCGCAGCTGTCGGGGACAAGGTTGAAGATGAGGAAGAGGACGATGAAGATGAGGACGAGCAGGAGGAGGAGGAATGAGCAGCCTGGCCCAGTCCAGGGACAGTCGGGGAAAAGCGTCTTTAAGTGACTCACTGATTTTATTTACAAAATGGGAGGGAAATAAAATGATTTTAAGAAACCAGCCCAGTCCCCAAACCGTATGCACCCACCCCATCACTCACTCAAGCTCTCGCAACTGTTCTGAACTGAGGGGTGGTGTCCCTCCCCCCAGGCTGGAGTCCACTTGGAGGCCTGCCTCCAAGGGCCCCAACACTGCTCCCTACCCCAGGCCAGCCACTCAGTGCTGGCACAGCCAAAATACTACCTAGCACAGGCCTCCTCGGGGGGCCTCCCCAAACTACCTATGGGCCCAGCCCAGTGGGCCTCCACTACCAGGAAAGCCCAGACGTGTTCCAAGGCTGGCAGACACCAGCACCCATACCGGCAAGAACACACTCTCTCTGTACTACCTACTACACCCCAAACTACCTATGTCACGCTGGCTGGCTGGCTGGCTTTGCCTGCTACCTAGTATTGGCCCGTCCCAGGCCAAAGCCCGCCTCCCAACCCTGGGGCTGCTTCCAGTAGGCAGATTTTGGGGTCCCCAAGACCTCACTGAGAAAGCACTGGGACCCAGGGACCAGGGCATTGGCTTCTATTTAAATTGAAAATAATAATATATTTATTCCAAAGCATTCTAAGTGCTACAACCTGGAACCCCCGTTTTGGGGCTTGGGTGCCCCATGTGTTCGTGTCTGTCAACCCCCTCTGGAGGGGGCATTCCAGAGCTGGCTGCAGGCCTAGTGCTGGCCTCTGCTACTGTGGAAGTGTTCCAGCCTGGCCTCCGGTCCTGTTCAGCCATGACTTTTCCTATCCTGGAAAATACTGTGTATTTGAGCTTTCTCTCTCTTTTTCCTGTCATTTTTATAGTCTTGGAGCTCTTGTGTAAGGCAGCGTCCTGACCCTAGCTGGGGGTGTTCCTGGGTAACTTTGTAGCATGATATGTTGTGAGCTAGCTCTGTATTGCTGGGAGGGGGTCTGCGCCCTTCGCAGTGAGCTACATCTCTTGTGTGCTGTGTCCCGCTCCAGCCCCAGCCTGGGCTACACCCAGCCCAGCTGACCATGTTTTATGTCACAGAAAAATAAAGATGCTTGGTGACAAATAAACCCAGTCTGCTTTATCTGGTGGGTTCTAGGGTAGAGGTAGGTGGGTTTCAGGGGAGGTCAGTGGCTGTGTGTGCCCCCAAGGGAGTGGGAGAAACAAAAGTGGCCAGGAGGATCCATGCCTGGGTCCCGGGGTTATGTGCCACTTCCTTGGGTGCCTGTTTGCTCGTTCACAGACTCTCAGAATGGTGTCGACTTCTGCATCCACTCCCTGTGCCCACAGTCGAGAACACGCGGGTGCCTGCCTTCGTAATGTACATGTGCCCCCTGGCAGAATTTCTCTGATTTTTGTGTGTGCTCAGACATCGTCTAGAGCCCTTGAAAACAGTTTTCCATTGACATTCTATGAACTTCCCTCCCAAAACAAAACAAAACAACAAAAACACTCCGTAAATTCCATGAGCAAATTTCAAATCTGGTCTTTTCTCTAACGCTGGTGGAGTGGGCTTTTAAAGCGGCATTAGCCAGCGGGCGGTCACAGCCTCCGCAGGCGCCCTGAAACTGGCCCTAGGCCGGGGAAGAAGGGCTGGGGGCCTCCGCTGCAGCTCCTACCCCGCCTTTAAGCAAGGCGAGGGCGCCCCTGGGACCCGCACTGCGGCAGAGGTGTGCAGGGAGGGGCAGGGGCCGCAGACCCCGGCTGCGCAGCCTCTGCAGGGCAAATGGGTGCGGGGAAGGGGCGAGGGAGGCAGGCAGAGCATCCTGACCTGGTCCTGCAAGGGCCTCCATTCCGGCTTCGGGAGTGGGCAGGGCTCCCCGTCTGGGGGGCTCTTTTCCCGAAAACCGCGCCCCAACGGGTCTCTCAAACCTGCGGCCCCGAGCCCGGGCTGCCTCGGCGGTAAGATGGCGCCGGTGTAAGAGCTGCCTCCTCGTAGTGATGGGGAAAGGGTCATAAATCCGTTGTTGTTTATGAAAATTTACAACTTTGCAATACAACTTTATGAGTTGTTCGGCCCTTCCATTGGCCGCTGTCGGTCATGTGGATGGGAACCGTGAACATGAACTTTTTTATAATTTCCCTTGCGAGAATAGAGCCGCATTCTTTTGCTCCGCTCCGTCCTGCCTGCTTCGGAGGAGAGCTCAGCCTTTGCCAGCCCGGCTCGGGTGCGCTTTGTCCGGCGATGGCGAGCCAGGGGAAGCCCCGGCCAGGCCCGGCCCGGCTGCTTCTGCCGGAGGAGGTGGAGCGCTCCCGCTTCCCGGCGCCGCCGCGGCCGCTTCCCAACTCGCAACCTGGCTAATTTCCTGCGTCCTCTGGCACCAGGAAAGGAGGATGATTCGTCTCCCGGGCGGTCGAGCGACAGCTGTCAGAGGGGCCAGGAACTCTTGGCAGCCGCCATCTGAAGGTGAGACCTGTAGGGAGGAGACACGAGCAAAGGTGGTTAGGTGGCAGCCCGCGCCCACAGCAGAGGGCACCCCGGGCGGCTTCCGCAAGGGGCACATTCTCCCTTAACCAACCCTGTCTCGTCCACCTCCCACCACAGCGGCGGCAGCGCGCACCCCCATTCCTTCGCTCTGGCTTCCCTAGCTCGCCCTGGCAGTGGACGCCTGCCTTGCCTCCCTGGCACAGCGCCCTGGCGCGAGATGGCAGCCTTTCGGGGCTTCTCTCTCTTCCCTTCCCCAGCGACCCCCGGGAAGCCCTAAAGGAAGTTGGCCCCTCGTCTGCGTTCCCCGCCAGGCGCTCTCGGTTTGGGTTTTTATTATTGTTATTCACGGTCAGCCGGATTCGATCGAACTGCCCAACAGTAGAAAGTGGGTGTGCGACCTGGAAAAGGCGGCGAGAGACGAGGGCTGAATGCACAGTGTTTTAACACCGGCTGAGCGGCTGTTGTTCATGGGCTTTGGTTTCGGGAAGGTGGAATGGGCAGGAGGACAAATACAAACTTACGCAGTTTTCGGCCGATCACTAGCGCTTCCTTGGGGGCAGCGGGGGAGGGCGGTTTTCCGAGTCGGAGACGCGGCTGGCACGTCCGGAGGAGAGGGATTAGGTGTTGGACGGGATTCTGTGTTGGAGGAGAGGAGGGGGTTAATCAAGTGCTACTTGGTGGGAAGTTTCGGCGGCGGCGCGTAGGGCAAGGTCGCGTTAACGCGGCTGGCAGCGGCCCACGGCAGGGGCTGAACGCAGGAAGCAGGCCGAGTCTGGACCGTAGAGGGACGCCCCCTCCCCACCTGGGCACGAGGGGTTGGCACCCGCGTCCCAGCTTTCACGAGGTCTATTTGAAGAGCCCCAGGAAGAGGGTGCGGCTGGCGGCAGCGCCTTTGCGTAGTGCAATGGCAAGCACCATGACTCGACCTGCTTATGCAGCGGGCCCGATATGACCCGGGAACGCCCGCAACTTCAGCAATGAAAAAAATAATAATAATACATATATCCCTTGGTTCTGGGCTCGCGTTCTTTGCTTTTGTTTTGTATTGTGTTGTGGTTGTTCCCTCCATCGTGAGGTCTTTGCCTGAGCTGTATCAATAAGAGGCGGGTGCGGGTGTTTGGGACCTGCCGCCGCGCCGGGGGTGCGCTCCGAGAGGAGAAAGCGGCGCGTTTGCACCGCAGGGCCGCCGGGCAGCCTGCGGCTGCCGCTGGCAGGTTATTTATGGCCAGCGGGCCGGACGCTCGCTGCTGCCACGCTGTGGTCGTCGCCGGGACCGGCGCCAGCCGCAGCAAGCCTCTCGCAGCCTGGCGCGTCTGCTGCACCGGGGCCCCTCAGAGATTTCCCCAGAAGGCAGGGGAGAGGGGGAGACGGAAGGGGACCCAGGGGGCGGTCTCCCAGGGCCTATTTGGCCGGGAGAGCTCCGTTCCTCGGCCACTCCGGACAGGAGCTGGCTGCGAAATGGACTCGGGTCTGCCCCCCCACCCCCATCTTAGCACCGTGGAGACAGACTGGTTGCACAGGCCGCCTGGCACGTCATGGCTGCTGCTGTCTAAACAGCGTGCCAAAGCCGCCTTGGGGACGCACGCCGATTCGGGGATCGCGCCGGTTTTGGAATTTTGGAATCTGAGAGGTCACTTGTGGTCCTGAGGCCTGCGGGCCTGGGTGACCCCCGAGGAGGATTGGCTATGACAAGGAAGGCGGGCTCTGGCTGCAGGCGAAGGCCTGTGACAGGCAGAGGCCGCACCTATGGGCTTGGGGCTCTGGCCTGGGCTAGCGATGTGGCCCGACAGAGGTGGCCTTCCAGGTCGCCCCCATACACACCTGCGGGCCACCCTCCAGACTGGCTGAGGTCGAGGAGTTCAGTGGGCAGCCCAGGACCAGGGCGGACCCAAGGGCCATCCTGCTCCCCTTGGAGAGGCGCCGAAAGGTAAGTGGCATTTCTCTGTGTGGCTTTAACAGAGACAGGGTCCCGCGGTGACCGCTCTCACCTCACCGGGCTGGAGTGGCTGGCTGCGGGGTGCAGGGCTCCCCTCAGCGCCTGGTGGGGGATGGCGGCTTTTCTCTGGGTGTCACATAGATATGGTTGGAGAAATAAATCGGTCAGCTGCCAACGTGACATGCATCAAGCCATGGCCAACACGTAAAGATTTCAATGTCATCTATTTCCCCCCCATTCGTGCCTACAGAAGCCAGAAATAGAATTTTCTGGCGCCTGGCTGGGAGATCAAATTCTCTCATTGGTTGGCGCGATGATTAGATGGAGAATTCAGGTCAAAGCATAGCAAATAATAGCAGTAAACAGAACTGGCCACACCTCTGTGTAGGACACAAAGAATGGGAAAGGAGAGTAAGGGGAGAACTAAAAATGATCAACATTTCCAAAAACGGTTATTTCATTTTAAATGATAACTCACTTGTAATTCCTGTGTGTGCGCGGTTGTTTAGGAATCAGGTCAAACATGATTTTCTTCAAACACAGCTTTTGGAGAAAAATTCCCCTTTTGTTTATTTTTGAATCTTTCGGAGTTTTCATTTCCCTGTATTGGATCCTTTCCCTGAAGGCAATACCAAATTCCCTCCTCTCCTGGGGGATCGGTCGTCTATCCGCAGAAAAACAACTTTGGCCTCAAGGCTGGATGACCAAGAGTGGGATTCAAGACTCCCCATGGGGCAGCCCCCACCAGGCCAGCCAGCAGGTCCAGCCACCTGCATGGATGCCCTGCGTGTATTGGGGACACACCTTAGCCCAGTCCTTTCGCAGTCCCCCCCCCCCTTTTTTGGGGGGGAGGCAGAAGCAGGTCAGGAAAGCAAAAAAATCAAAAGGCAAGGAAGAGATTAAGGAAGTCATAACCAATCTTAAAAGCAGCCTTGTCAATGGGCTCCTCCTCCCCCGAAGAGAGGACACCGGGCCTGCTTGGGCAGGGGCTGTCATAAAACAGTCCCCAGAACCCAAGCAAATCCAGCCACCTCTCTACATCCGCCACCGAGTTCAGACTCTTAAAGCTAACTCAGGGGGTTTTACAAGCCCAACAAGCAGCCATAAAAATGCCATTGGATCCATATCACATTTTACCAACCGCGAGATGGCTCCGGAAAAGCCAGCTCTCTGGCAGGGGGGCAGCCCAGGGATGGGTTTGCATGTCCGGTCTGGGGGTGACAGGGCCTGGGTCGCCTGAAGAAGGCACTTCTGCAGTGATTTCTAGCAGCAGCCCCCATGTACGAAGTCTTAGAGAGGGCAGGAAAGAGGGGGCACCCCAGGATAGGGCAGGCTCCAGGGCCCATGAATTACCCTCTGCCTTGGGCCCCACCAAGCTGAACTACTCTGCACCCTTGCCTGGACCATGGCCCTGCGTGTCAGTGTACGGAGCCTCCTGTGCTGTGAGGACCACGTAGTTCCCACATCTGGGTGGGTCTGGAGGCGGAGGCTGGGGGTGGGATAGATTTCACTGCCGGCTTTGGAGCTGGGGCTCAGAGCCGCTCCCACTGTGTGTCCTTTCTTGGCCCCCTCCCAGGGCTTAAAGACCCACCCGCAGGGGGCTGCCTTGGGGCTAGGCTGGCAGCAGGCACAGCCAGGGAGCCCTGGGAATGAGTAACGCGTGTGTGTGTGGGTGTCTTAGGTTTGTCCTGGGGGCTGGGTGTTTGGGGTATAGGGGAAAGGCGGAACAAGGGGGCACACGAATGCAATGCGTGGCATGGAGGCCTGCGTTCCCAGATCCCCCGCTCCCACGCAAGCACCCGCACCTACGAATAGGGCAGCGCAGCGCAGAAGCAAGCCAAGCCAGGGGATCTGGCCTGGAGGTCAGGCAGGCAGGGAGCCCCGCCGCCCTCGGACCCGGTCGGATCACCGCCCCTCCTGGCGCGGGGCTGGCAGGTTTCCCGTTTGGTGGCCAAGAGTTGTAGGGGGAACCGGCAAGATCAAGCAGACACAAAGGGGAGCAGGCCCGATGGGGCCTTCTCGGAGCGGCCTGGGCGCCGGTGCCCCCTGCCAGGGGCTGTCCTGCGGGGGCCCTGCCGGGGTGTGTGCCCGCCGCCGGCGTCCGGGAGGGGAGCCGGGCCGGCTGGCTGTGCGCGCCCATCAATCTGCCGGGCGGGCGCGCGGGCGGGCTGGGGGCTGTTTGTAACTTTGCTGCCTCGGTCGCCGCGGTCCCGGGGGAGCGGGCTCCGGCGCTCGCTCCCATTGGCCGCCGCCGCGTCAGCTGGTGCGATTTGCTGCTGTCGCTTTTGGCGTTCGGCCATCCAGAAACAAACCAGTTCGATGACTACTAATAGTTATAGCCAGATGTACTAATACACAACAAATCACAGTCCTGCAGAGGGGCGCGCAAATGAGTTCCTATTTTGTGAATCCCACTTTTCCCGGGAGCCTGCCCAGCGGCCAGGAGTCCTTCTTGGGCCAGCTGCCCCTCTACCCGGCCAGCTATGACGCGCTGAGGCCCTTCCCGGCCTCGTATGGGGCATCTAGCCTCCCGGACAAGACGTACACCTCACCTTGTTTCTACCAACAGTCCAACTCGGTCCTGGCCTGCAACCGGGCGTCCTACGAGTACGGGGCCTCGTGCTTCTATTCTGAAAAGGACCTCGGTGGTGCCTCGCCCTCGGGCAGTGGCAAACAGAGGGGCCCTGGGGACTACCTGCACTTTTCTCCCGACCAGCAGTACAAACCCGACAGCAGCAGCGGCGGCGTGCAGGGCAAGGCCCTCCACGACCCGGGCGCAGACCGGAAGTACTCGAGCCCCGTGTACCCCTGGATGCAGCGGATGAACTCCTGCGCTGGTAAGGCGTTTTTCTGCAGCCCCCTCCCAAGATGGGGGCGGGGAAGCCAAGAGGAAGGCAGAAAAGCAAAACAGGCCCAGGGACTGGGGGTGGGGAGGAGGAGGAAAAGGAGGGAGGAAAGAAAAAGCCAAGTTTCTTTGGCTTTTAGAGAGGATTTTTTTAAGGTCCCATTCCCAGGGGGTCCATGAGGCCCGGGTGGAGGTAAGGTGCCATGGCCATGTAAGGTGACACCTTATGGGCAGGTGGGAGGAGGTCCCTGTCAGGATGAAACCCCCTCGTGACAGGGACAACCTGGAGAGCCAGGAAGAGCTGGCGGGTGCTGCACTTTAGTAGCACCCTGCTTAGTGCCCATAGTGGATGGACTCCTGGCCCTTTGCAAAGCCTTAGGGAGAGAGAGGGCACCCCTCCTTTAGCCTCTTCCAGGGTCTTCCCCACGCCTGGCAGGGCCATGTCCCCATCTTCAGGTTATTCCCCACTCCCCACCTCCCCTCCTCTGCCTGCTTCTGCCCAGCTGCCCACTGTGGGTCAGCCTGTGTCTCCTTCTGAGCCCCTGCCTGAGGAGAGGCACTCCTGGCTTGGGGAGTGGGGGTGGGGACCCTGCTAACCACAGCCAGGTTGGCACTAGGACCACCAGTGCCACACAGCGCTGCACTAGCAGAAGCCCCCACCCACGGCCCTGCACCCCTCGCTGGCTGCATTGGGAACCCCTTCTCCCTGAGCTGGAGGGGAAGGCGTGAGCCCTCATTTACAGCTTTTGCCTTGAAAACCGACACCCCTGTCCCCACCCCCACCCAAGGGAGCTCTGTCTCTTTCAGAAGGGTCAGATAATTTGGGAGAATTTGAGAAGATTGGGGAGAGCTACCCCTAGTCAACTCTCAGGGGCAAAAAAGTGTGTGAGCCTGGCTGCAACAGCATGTTCACACACAGACCCTGTGTGTTATGCGTGCACTTCCGGAACTGACACCTACCCCACATACTCACACCCCACACTCCCACCAAAACACCACAGAACTGTCCCCAGTTAAGACTTCCCATTTTGTTATTTCGTTCACAATGGTTTTCTTAGGGAGCAGATTTTTTTTTAAATCAGTCATTTCCCACTCCAAGTCCTTTCAGATGGAAAATGACTATTAATGTGAAATAAGTTCTTCCCCACGCCGTCCGCTTTGGACTCCAGAGAGAGGGAGAGGTTGTAGTGGCGGAGGAGTGGTCTGCAACTTGAGGGCCTAGGATGGAGGTGTGGGGACTCGCGGCTATGGCCTCTCTCGGACTCTCGCTTACCCTGCCCGCCCATTGCTGCCTGCAGGTGCGGTGTACGGGAGCCACGGGCGCAGAGGCCGCCAGACCTATACGCGCTACCAGACGCTGGAGCTGGAGAAGGAGTTCCACTTCAACCGCTACCTGACGCGCCGCCGCCGCATCGAGATCGCCAATGCGCTCTGCCTCACAGAGCGCCAGATCAAGATCTGGTTCCAGAACCGGAGAATGAAGTGGAAGAAAGAAAATAAACTCATCAATTCCACGCAGCCCAACGGGGAGGACTCGGAGGCCAAGGCGGGCGAGTAGACGCCCAGGCTTGGACCAGGCCAGCGCAGCAACCTCTATGGGTTTGCCCTTTTTGCCCTTGCCCGCCTGGTCCCCAACTTCCCTCTCTGTCTGCTCCCACCCGAGAGGTTTCGGCAGCTTTAAGGCAACCCGAGATTCGCAAGCGTCTGATCATTTTACAAATTTCCAAAAAAAAAAAAAAGGAAAAAAAAAGAAAAAGAAAAGAAAGGATAAAAGAAAAAAAGAAAAGAAAGCAAAACACACAAACAAGCAAACAAACAAAAACCCCACACAGCCAGTGTCAGCGGTGGAGCGAGGCGCACCGAGGCACGAACCGTCTCGCTCCGCCAAGGCTGCCTAAGCCTGCTCCGAGACCCCGGGCAGCGCCTCGAGTTCGTCTACGAGCCCTGGGCCGGCGCTCGTGCGCTCCGGTTGCTCGGTACGCCAGGTTGCTGGCGGGCAGAGAGCCCCGGGCCCAGTCGGGTTTGGTGTCTGGGCGTCGGCGCCTCAATCGACTCCTGACCACTAACTTGGGAAGGGCACCACGAAATCCCCTGCAGCCACAGCAAGGGGAGGGGAGGGGACTCAGGACTGGGGGTCCCGTCCCTGTCACGGCCTCTCAAGTCGCCCCCCCCCCCCAGGGATAGGCACAAGCTCCAGGAACAAAGGGGGCCCCGAGAGAGCTGAGCCTGCCAGCCCGCGAGCAACCGTCAGGGGAAGGAGCAGAAGCGGCCGAGGCCGGCAGACCCAGGCGCGGGTGGAACGACCGGGATCCCACCTCCGGATTCCCGCTCCGCGCCTCCGACAGCGCCAGCGCCGCTGCCCCGGTAGCTCTTGGGACCCAAGCAGCGGGGTCCAGGGCCATGGGAACGGCTAGAGTCCCGGCTTCCAAGCGTGCCAGGGGCGCCCGCGGCGCCGGGCCTCCGGCGGGGACACGCCCCTGGCCTCCAGGCTACATCTGCGGTTCCCCCGCGTCTTTCGGAGTCGGGGGAAGGAGCTACGGAGATGCTAGGCGCTGCCACGAAACGCGCTGGTTAGCTGCCTCCTTTTGCAGCTCGAGGTCTGATCCAGACCCCGGGGCCTCGGCCCGGAGCTCCCCAATCCCTCAGCAGCGCCCGTGGCCGCAAGGAGCTTGGGTTCGCTCAGAACCCTTGGATTTGGGGCCCGGCTGGCCCGCGGACCGAAACCTGCTGGTAGAGATTCTGCAAGCTGGCTACGTGAGCAAATCCAACAGCAAATGAATGGCACGAAAACCATTTTTACGTGAAGGAAAAATCGACTTCGGTTGTAAAAGTGTATGCATGGGAGTTGACCTCGCCTCGGAGAAACACTGCACAAAAGCTATCTTTAATAGACGCCTGTCACTTAAGAGCGGCAGGGACACCGTCCCTCATGCGCTCTCACAAAACAGAGCCGTAATTGTGCCGGCCGCTGCGGGCAGGATTTATTTCTCCAATTGGCTCGATGGCCTCCTCCACCTCCCTGCCCAGAAGGTGAGAGCCTGTATTTTCCAAATTCAGAGCTGCTGGCCAACCAGACGGGCCTAGCCGACCCCGACCTCAACACACACATATACACGCACGCAAAGTAAGAAGGGGGCTGCAGAGCGGGCGAAATAAAGTTGTAAATAAAATCCAAGTCGCCACCTCCCCACCATCCACTCCCCCACAAGCTTCTGCATCCTCGCTGGGCGCGCGATCGGCAGCTGACGGCCTCACAATTGGTACATCCTAATGGAACTGCGAGGGAAATGCAATAATTTTGCCATAATGGGCTGTAACCTCAATTCGACCCCGGCCCTTGCAGCCCGGGGTCGGAAGCGGAGCAACGCGCCCTGCCTCCAGAGGGTGGCGCTCGAGTCCGGCTCAACAGCGGCAGCGGGCGGCGGGCACGCGCCCCGGGGCGCGCGCGCCACCCCTCTCGCCTCCACCCAACTCCCCCATTAGTGCACGAGTTTACCTCTAGAGGTCATCAGGCAGGATTTACGACTGGACAACAAAAGCACGTGATTCGAAGTCGTACCCCATATTTGGGTGCCTACGTAGGAGGGAACCAAGTACATGTCCCAGTCATTTCCATAATTCATCATAAATTGTGCAAGGGTGCTATAGACGCACAAACGACCGCGAGCCACAAATCAAGCACACATATCAAAAAACAAATGAGCTCTTATTTTGTAAACTCATTTTGCGGTCGCTATCCAAATGGCCCGGACTACCAGTTGCATAATTATGGAGATCATAGTTCCGTGAGCGAGCAATTCAGGGACTCGGCGAGCATGCACTCCGGCAGGTACGGCTACGGCTACAATGGCATGGATCTCAGCGTCGGCCGCTCGGGCTCAGGCCACTTTGGCTCCGGGGAGCGCGCCCGCAGCTACGCGGCCGGCGCCGGCGCGGCGCCCGCCGAGCCCAGGTACAGCCAGCCGGCCACGTCCACGCACTCGCCTCCGCCCGACCCGCTGCCCTGCTCCGCAGTGGCCCCCTCGCCCGGCAGCGACAGCCACCACGGCGGGAAAAACTCCCTGGGCAACTCGAGCGGCGCCTCGGCCAACGCGGGCAGCACCCACATCAGCAGCCGAGAGGGGGTTGGCACGGCGTCCGGAGCCGAGGAGGACGCCCCTGCCAGCAGCGAGCAGGCGAGCGCGCAGAGCGAGCCGAGCCCGGCGCCGCCCGCCCAGCCCCAGATCTACCCGTGGATGCGCAAGCTGCACATAAGTCATGGTAAAGCCAGCCTCTCCCCGCAGCCCCCCGCGCGGCCGCCGGCCCCCCGCGCTCTCCTCCGGGCGCCCTCTCTCCCGTCTCTCTCCCGCTCTCGCCTGCCTCAGCCCCGCCGCCGAGCCTGCCTCCCTGCCTCCTCCTTCCCCTGCCTCCTCCTCCTCCTCTTCGCAGCTCTCTTCGCGCTCTGATAGTGGAGGGGGAAAACGGGCAAGTTCAGGCGGGGAAAGAAGGAGGACGAGGATTAGGGGGTGGCAGGGGGAGGAAGGAAGAGAAGCCAACCCCAGTGCAGCCGCCTGGGCTGGCACCCCAGCGCCGCCTCGGAGCGCGCTCCCGGGTCAGGCCGGCCGAGCCGGGCGCACCGAGGTAGAGGATGCAGTAGGGGCCGTGAATCGCGCTTGTCAGGGAGGATAATTTATGAAGAGGGCGACCACGCCGGGCAAGCCGCGTTACTAGGGAGAGAGCCCCCGAAAAAGAGGGCTGGGGGCGGGGGAGGCGGACTAGAAGCTAGGCGGGCGAAAGCCGCAAGTTTGGGGTCAGCAGGGAGAGAGAGAAGGGAAGGGGCAGAAAGAAAAAGAGCCGGCGGCTCCTGGGGTTGCAACTTCTAGGGACTGTGACCCGCAGGCCACGGGGCCGCTTCCCGGGGCTGGGCACGCCAGGGAGGGCTGTGTCGCCGGCTTGGGGGCGTCCCGGGCCCTGCCAGAGGGCGAGAAAGGGGCGCGGGGAAGCTGGACAATCCTGCGGGACGGGGGGCGCGGCTCCAGCCTCGCTCCCCGGTGAGCTGATTGTTCCCAGAGTGCAAACCGTATTGTTTTCTCCCGAGAAAGGAAGAGGGGAGGAAATTCGGAGCCGGGAGGCAGAACTTGTTGAGCCTTGCGCTGGGGTTCCCCCCTCTCCAACCCCAGCCACCCCCCACCTCCTCCTCCTGCTTCTGGGCTCCCTGGCTCTCTGGCTCGCTCCTCCTCGAGGGGGGGACCCCCGGCTCGTCCGGCCGGCCCGCGGGCGGGCTCGGCGGGGCCAAGGCGAGGGGCTAACGGCGCTGACTGACTTGTGTGTTGCAGACAACATAGGCGGCCCCGAAGGCAAGCGGGCCCGGACGGCCTACACGCGCTACCAGACGCTGGAGCTGGAGAAGGAGTTCCACTTCAACCGCTACCTGACGCGCCGGAGGCGGATTGAGATAGCACATGCTCTTTGCCTCTCCGAGAGACAGATTAAAATCTGGTTCCAGAACCGGAGAATGAAGTGGAAAAAAGATAATAAGCTCAAAAGCATGAGTATGGCGGCGGCGGGAGGGGCCTTCCGCCCCTGAGTGTCTGTGGGCGTTCGTTGGGGGACTGAGCAGTGGTAGCGGAGCCCGCCTAGTTTCAGTCCTAAGGTGACTTTCCGGGAAAAAAAATAAAAGCCCTCCCTTGTGTTCCTTCCGTGGAGTAGCCCTCTGCTCCCTGCCCGTCATCCTGAGCCTGTTTATTGCCATGTACAGCGCCTGTATCCGTAGCTTTCTGTTCATCTCTGTCCTGAATGGCTTTGTCTTGAAAGAAAAAAAATAGATGTTTTAACTTATTTATATGAAGCAAGCTGTGTTACTTGAAGTAACTATAACCAGAAAAGAGAAAAAAAAACACACAAAAATGTCCCCCCTCCGACCTCGTGTAGTGCCAATGTTGTGTGTTGCACTCGAGTTGTTGAACTGTGCATGTGCGTGCAAATGTTTCTGTCTCAATAGCTCCAAGCTGTTTAAAGATATTTTTTATTCAAACTACCTATAGCCCCTGTGTAACTAAATGGTGTTGTAGAGGTGACTTGCTGAGACGCCAACTGAACTTGTCCGACGTGTAGTGGCTAGTGACTGTGCAGAAAACTGTGACTTCAGACGGTGTGTCCCTGCGTGCCTTGGTAGGACCCCTTGCACGAATTCTGGGGAGTGGCTCTTCTAAGCCCAGCTTCAGTGATGTATGTCTTTGTGAACAAAATTACAAATATTGTGCAAGTCTGGCTGTTTAAAGCAAACTGTGATCAGCTTTTTTTTTTTTTTTTGTATTTGTTTTTAAGGAAAAAAAACATTACTGACTGGAAGCTACCACCACTACCACCACAAAAACAAAAATAAACTTTCTATTGTAAGTTCTCTTGGTCTGATTTGTACCCAAATAGCGAGCGACTTTTTCTGTTTCTCTCTTGCCCAGTGCTGGAAGCTATTGGGTATGAGGCCACCTGAACGGCCTGTGTGGGTGCAAAAGGGGTCCTCACCCTCACCCTCACAGTTCCCCGTGGGCCGCCTCCCTGCCTCACACCCCACCAGCAGACACGCACCAAGCCAAGCCAGAGCCCACCCAGCCCCTTCTCAGAAGAGACCCAGGGAACTTGCTGAGGGTGGGAGAAGCAATATAAAGGAGGCAAAATGGAGAGCAGCCTTGGGCTTTGTTAGCGGTGCTGGGGCCCAGTCCAGAGCCTGCCTGGCCCCAGGCTTGTGCGAGGCCTAGGTTTGCTTGCTGAAGAAGCCGCTCCCCGAGCTCTGCCAGCTGCTGTCCCCTCACCCCCAGCCCTGGGTCCTGCACCCACCCCTCGCCCCTGGAGCCCAGTGGGGTCTCTCCGGCTACCATTTCATTCGCTAGGAATGGAAGGTACTTACCCCATCCTAGCAGGAGTGGGAACTCGTCAGAGCGGCAACTTAGAGAGATTTGCACATTTACCCACTGCTTACACTGAGGCCCCCTTTCCTTTTAAAAGTTATAAAACAGTAAACTTTATAAGCCCCAGTTCCGGCTATATGACATTTGGGTGCCAAATGAATAGGGTTTTGTCTATGAATTAGATCGTAAAATCATCCATAGCGCAGACAGGTCGGCTCACTGGCTATAAACCGTCACGTGGGGCCATTAAAGTAAGTTTTATGGTTTTGGGGAGTTGACATCCAACATTATATACCACATAACATATAATCTCACTGACGCTGGACTCCATCTGACTCTTTTGCAGGCTACGTGTGCCCGCCTGGCTATTCACATTGTCAATTTTAGGTCCAGAAGTGTCCAAACTACAAGTGCTCAAAAAAAAAAAAAAAAAACCCTCTGAAAGATGGCTCCCTTCGAGTTAAGGTAAGCTGCGGGCCTCCAGAGCGCGTGCAAGTTTATTTGTACTCTAAACTTACTCTCTCTCTCTCTCTCTCTCTCTCCCTCTCCCTTTTCCCTCTCCCTCTCTCTGGCTCAGTAATTCTGAGCTGCCTCTGCATTTGGAGAGGGAGTGCCCACTTTTGCCTCTGCCCAGGCCGCGCGGAGTACCGCGCCCACCCGTGGCCTCACCGCTACCCGGGTCCTACTTTAATTGCTGCACCACCGCGGATGTTAATGACTTCCGCTGCTCCCTCCGGCTTGCAAAAAGCTGATTTTTGTGTGTGTATGTGGGTGTGGGTGTGCGCGCGCGCGCGAAGGGGCCTGTGTGTACAGACTTGGCAACTCTGCTCTCGCTACCCCCAAACTCCAGGCCTGGAGGGTCCCTGCTCTTCGGGGGTCGTGGAGCCCTGGGATGAGGGGTGCTGGGAGACTGGGGAACGCCGGTTGCGGGACGCCCAGGGTTGCGCTGCGCTCGCGAACTAGAAAGGCTTTCGGGCAAGGCCGCGGCGACTCCGTCCAGCGGCAGGATTCCTCGCGAGCGGTGGCAATATGCCTTCGCGGGCCGGGGTCATTTGGCAGGGCTGACTTGAGGCAGGGGCCTTCGGGGTCTGGTTTCAGGCCGGCTGGGCTGGCGAGAGCCGGAGGATGGCAGAGGTGTCGGCGAGCAGAGCATCGTTAGGCCAGGGTTCACCAAACCCAGTCGGCTGGCATCCTGGGACTGTGGGGACCCGGGTCCCCACCTGGGGGCGGGGTGCTCAGAACGCACACTTCCCCCGCCCCCTTCCGCTCCAGGGACCAAGCCCTGAACCTTGCTGGCCTGCACGGTTCTTTTTATTCTGCCTAAACTGTTCTCACCCGCCTGTGATTCTAAAGCAATAAACTTTATGGCCGGATTTAACTTTAGTCTTTGAATCCCCAGGCTAATTGAACGGAGGGTTAAAGCGCTTTCTTTTCTTCCGCCTTGCCTTTCTTCTCCCTCTCTCCTTTTCCATGATTCAAACATCTATGCACATAACCCTCAAAAGGCAACTTAGGCGTCCCCCTCTCCCCCGAGGTGACACTAAAGATGAGAGAAATTGACTCCGCCAGAACCTACAGACACATTCTCTCTCCCAAACTGTGCCCTAAAGTTTGGGGTGGGGGGAAATCGAGGTGTCTTCAGTGCTTGACTTAAAAGTTCCCAGAGGACATTAGGTTGTTTTTCCTGACACATCATAAAAGGTAGTTTGGGGAAGAAATGGGTCGTTTGTCCATAGGAGATTTCCGCCTTTCTTTTGTTAGTTGTTTGATCCCAGGGAATTTACATAATCTGTGGTTTCCAAAGATTGCACCAGTGGGCAAAGTAAGGAGAAGTACAATTTTTCCTGGATACAATTCCATCCTGGCCCCAATTCTTGGTGATCTTGAATGGCATAGCCAAGGATCTGGGGGTGCTGTGGCCTGTCCTGGGGCCTTTTTCTAAATGGGAACTTCCACCACCACCCCCCCCCCCCCCAGGACCTAATAGATTAAACCAAATTCTCCAACTGAACTGGGAAATGAAACAAAAAGAAAAAAGGCAGGCTCTGCTTTGCTCCTTGGGAACTGGATGGTTTTCAGCAAAGTGCTGATTGTTAAAGGGCTCGGAGCAAGAACACATTGGGAGTACAGATTTAGAATTTCCACTACCTATTGATGAAGGCTGCTTACCCGCAACAGAAGGCCAACAGATGTCCCCTAAATCAGTGGTCCAAACATCAAAACTGGGGAAGTGGTTGAGAAATAATCAAAACTCTTGCATCAAGTGCCACTTCTGAGTGGTGGCAAGGTGAAGAAGTCCCCCCACCCCACACACACATCCTTTGTGTAACTTCCGAAGTGAATGCTACAATTTGACACTACAGTTTGACACTCAGGTGACTGCTGTGTGGGAATGGGGGTCCGCTGTGCTGTGTGTCTGTGAGGATTCTGGAGTTTTGGGGTTCTTTTCTGGAAACACTGGGGTGTAGTTGTTTTGTTGTAGCGACTCCTTTGGTGACTAGAGCTAGAGAAGCCCAAAGAAAGAGGGAGAAAGAGGTACTGGTGGTTCATGCGCTGAGAAACTTGCATTGGAAGAGGGTCCATGTGCCACCTGCCACCTTGGGGTGCTGAGGTGCAGGAGTGGACATATCAGCTGTTGGAGTCACATCCAGGCAGCACCCAAGTCTCTGCTAGGGATTTAGATACACCAGGCGACCACTATACTTGGCTTGCTGATTATGTCTTAGTCTTCAGAAAGCTGAAGACAAAAAGGATAGTGACTTCTGAAGCACCCAACATCCCATCAGACCACCGTGGGCCTCATGGGAGGAGTTGTTGTCTTTCTTCCTATGTAGGAAGCAGAATAAGGAAGGAGGCTGCTTAGCCACTCCTATGATAGATAAGTTCATTCTTCTTCATGCATTCTTTTGGATTGTTTTTGCAGAGGAACTTGCCAACTTTGTGTATGTGTGTGTGTGTTTGCATGCTGTCCTCCTGGTCCTGTAAGAGGAGACGGCGGCGGAAATGCACAGGATCCCGTTTGTTTCCAAAAGCTGCAGAGACAATATTTCCTGAACTATAAATATAATAGGAAGCTCCTGGTCACACTTACTTAGGGGTTTGTTAGGGTTTCTATGGTCTAATTTCACAACATTAGGCCAAGACGCCCTTTCTCCTGCTCTCTCCCTGGTTTCTTCGTTGGAAGCTGGGAAAGCGCAAGGCAGATTTTTTTTTTCTATCAAAAACATGGCCCTGTGCATGAAGATTCTCAGAAGGCTCTATCCTATCAGCCAGTGGGGAGCCCCTGTAGCCCAGAAAGTGCCTTGGGAGGGAAGATTCCTTGCAGTCTTCGCTGGGTGCCCACTGAGGAGGGTGCCAAGCATTTGGGGCTCCATTCTAACAAGGGAAGGAGGAAGGGAGGGTAAGGAATTCCCTTCCAGGCAGGGCTGAGGGGGTCAGCCTAGGCCCCCCCCTCACCTAGCCAAACCTCCACCCTAGCCCTCCGGAGCCCCAGAACTGGAGCGTGTGCCTAGACTTGTTGTTTGGGTGTTGTTCACAAAGTGGCATGTCCATTCTCCCACCAAGCCTACTCCCTACAGGCCAGACTTTTCAATAATAATATTTGTAATGAAGGTTATTGGGTAATTATTGCGATTTTGTGAAGCAGCTCCTGCTGGAGGTGAGGTCTGTCATTGCCTAACAAATGACACCCGCGCAGTTCACTGCCGGGTTAAGTAAATGCAGGCAAGATAAATCTGCACACCCTAGGACTCGCCAGCAGAGCACGCTTTAGTACAAGTTCACAGTCAACTCGCCCGCCTGGGCCAGCTCTCCCAACAATTAGGGCTGCATCTTCATTTTTAAATAAAGGGAATAAAAGAAGTCTCCACCTCCCATCGCCTGCCTGTTTGCCTATCTTCTCTTTTCTTTGGCTTTTCCCCCAAGGAACTCCCCTCTTTTCTAAAAAATTTCCTTGTAAAGGGATTTAAGAGTAATTTCAAGTTAATTTAGTTCCTATCTCTGTGCTGACAGAGATGCGGGAGCTGATCCGACAGGAAATGGGATCACAAACACACAAAAACGGCCCTTGGCCCACTAATTTCAAAAGGCAGTGGCAGGAACAGGGTGTCCTGAGCGCCTAGGGGGCCCCCTTTACCCCTGGGGAAAGAAGAAGAAGAAGAAGAAGAAAAGAGGCTCAGCTTTGTGTATCTTTGTGGTCGGTGCGTTGCAACTGCAGGTCAAAAAGTTGAGGGTCAAAAGTTTACATTGTGCAGCACTCTCAGTCATCTGCCCAGACAGAGTTTGATGTCAATGTTAGAGCTGCGATCTTGACTATCAGCACAAAAGATAAAATGGCTCGGAGTGACGTGTGCATCACAGTATGGACTCCAGGTGAACCCTAGTGGTTGAATGACCTCAATTACGGAGGAAAGGATAGAAAATTCCTCTTTTCAGAGTAATATGTGCTGTATTTCATCTTGAATTATCGCTCCGGTCCTGCAGCACTAGCAGCAGGTAAATAGACATAGATGACTGCTACAAATACCCATGCCTTAGATGCTGAAGAACCAAGGCGGTCTGTTTGTGGATTTGCCACAGGAAAAGCAAACACCACACTTAGACCTCATCAGTGGACCTGTAAGAATCACATAGGGCGTTTCCAATGTTCCATGAAACCTGCCAAGGCAAGAGTAAGGTGCAAAAGAGTGTGCTTTAAAAAAGGTGATTTTGATCAGTCAGGGTTCTTTATTTTTTTTCCTTTTTAGTGTATGTGTTTGTGAGAACAAGGACAAACACAAAAATTTCTTGCAAAATTGTACTCTTTGCAGTGTTCAGACATAGGAAATGCATTTTTCTAAGACTGCAGCTCACTGAATGCAAAGCACTCCCAGGGCTGGGGCTACAGGAAAGGGACATTCCCCCCTGCCACCATGCCACCCCAGGGGACATGCTGAAGGAGACTGCTCTGTTCCTTGTTACATCACAGCTCAAGGTCTGAGAAATGCTCCAATGTAGAAGCAAATGACGGGGCTGTAGAGAATGAAGAGGAGGATGTGTTGTCCACACGTGCCAGGCCACTTTGTAAGACTTCTGTTCTACAGAAAGCACTTTGTAAAAGTGCTTGTGGAATTAGAAAGAGAAGGCTAAGGAGAGGGGAAGGAAAGCTAAGGAGCAAGGGTGGGAGTGTAGATGAGAAAGGGGACGGTATGGGAGGAAATGGACTGGGCACATGCCTCCTGGGTGAATAGCAAAGCTAAACAATATTTGGTTTTGTGTTTTTTGTGTGTGTGCACCTAGATCAGCTTCAGTGTTAGGCCATTAGAATCTATTTTCCAGGGGACTTATTTTCCTTAAAAAGGTATTGACTTTCAAAAGTGATCAGTGCAGAAAGAACACAAAAGAGACAGATGAACACTTTTTTTTTAACTTGGTTTTTCTTTTTTCCCTTTTGAGATAAGCTAATTCCACCATTCAAAATGCAGTGTTTTGTAGGGCTGTTTAAGTTCGTTCCAATATATCCTGGCTGATTGGATTTAACAGTGCCAGGTATGTTCAGTGGTGAAGTAAATATTTCCCAAACACTGCCTTC
This sequence comes from Ochotona princeps, assembly GCF_030435755.1. NCBI lineage: Eukaryota > Metazoa > Chordata > Mammalia > Lagomorpha > Ochotonidae > Ochotona > Ochotona princeps. The sequence goes on from NC_080851.1 coordinate 27,230,732, forward strand.
ATGGAGTGCTTCTACTGTGCAATGTGTAAAGTCTTCACTTTGGCCAAGAGAGCTCAGAGCCAAATGGGCTTCTGCCAGATGAAACAGAAAGGAAGCAACTATGGTGATGGCAGTTAGTGTAGTGAACACTTGACCACATCTGGACTGGTGGAAACTAGAAGGCTGCAAGCCCTAGGTTACTCACCATGACAATTATGTGGCTTTGAGAAAACCTCTTTATTGTCTTTTTTTTGGGGGGGTTACAAACATAAGACACATCTTTGGAGCCTATCAGCTTTAATGATCATAGGTGTATAGATGGACCTCAGTTACCTTTTAAAAGAAAAATTGCACTTGCTGAAGGTACTGCTTCTGCATTGCTTGTTTTATCAGGAGGATTTTTTTTTTTTTTTTTTAATCTTTAGGCCTTTCACACAATGCTGGTTGCAATTCAGGTACAACCCTAATGTGAATTTCAGCCCTCTGTCTGAGTGGTGTTGATTATTTTAAACTGGGACAAGGAAATCAGCTCCCAAACAATGGTCAAATGGTCGTTGTTCTAAAATCAAGTGCCTCCTGGACCTGTGTGTGTGTGTGTGTGTGTGTGTGTGTGTGTGTTGGGGGGGATGTTGGGGGAAAGCCCTCCAATGCCATCAGGAGGCATTTTGAAATTCTGCCATTCCCCTTTGGCTGTAGAGTTGGGCTTAAGATGGGGAAGACAGTCTGGGGAATGTGGCTTTGCGGAACAAAGGACAAATACAGTCAATGCATTCCATATCCTTCCCATTTCCTTTGCTCCCCCCCCTTGGTTTTTCCTGAGAAGGAGTGACCTGGGCAAAGCACCCCGCTCTCGAAAAAGACACTGTATAGACCTTTTAGAAGCGCAAAGTCCAAGGCCGAGGTGAACTTCAGGTCAGCGCGTCTAACAAATATGAAAATGTCGGCTGGTGAAGGGCGCGCCTTGTGATTTAACAAAGACTGTCAATGTGTAAGATTAATAAGAAACAAAATGCACACGGTGTCACTGTTCGGTCACTTTGAAACTTGGGACAGGGTTGCATTCAAGAGGGGAAGGCTGTTCCAAATATATTCAAAATGATTCAAATCAGATTCAAAACAGCCTGTCTCCCTCTCCGCCCTCCCTCTCCCTCCGACCGCTTTTGCTCTCCTCCATCTGGGATGTGAGGACGTGATGAAAAGTTACTTCACTTAATGGGATTTTAAGAAAGCTTTTGTTGAGCAAATACGTTATTCCTGCTTGTGGAAATGAGCAAAGGTGCTTACCAGTTTCCCAAGGAAAGGAGATGGCTTCACTAGCTGGAGCCAGTTGGTGCGGGAAGATTAGCAGGCTCCTTCTCGGCTCCATCTCAGGGTGAGATGATGCTGGTAAACTTTAGTTTTGTTTTTTTTTTCTTTTTTCTTTCTTTTTTTTTTTTAAATTGAGTTAGTTTCTTCCTGGTTTTACTTGGGTGTCTTGGATTTTAGGTAAGGGCAAGAGGTAGGGGTTGTGTGTGTGTGTGTGTTTTAAATAATTTTTTTTAAAGAGATGATTTGCATCAGTGGAATGATTCTATAGCTTGTAAAGGAGATTGTGGAAGGTTCAGAAAAGGTACTGAGATTGTTTATTGCAGCCATAAATCTTGCAGTAAAATGTCAAAATGTCGGTGTGCGAGATAACACTTGGTGGTCCTGGCTCCGTTTGTGTTTATGATAGGAACCGCAAAGACAAGTTACAGGCCTTGGGGGGATTCTGTGTAAGCCCATCTTTCTAAAGTCATAGAACCACACGGAACACAGGCACAGTTCACTCGTTTGGGTTAACCATACACGAAACAGGGTCCATGCGTTTCCTTCACACTTAACAATAGAAACTCCCTAGAAGGTTCTGATGCTGAACAGCATGGATCTGGGTGTTTTAGTGTTCTCCAATAATATTACACAGATCCTAGCACTCAGGGCTGCTGACAGGGAGAGGAGGGTAAGATTTCCTTGTCAAGTTCCCCCTTTCCTCGGCCACAAGCTAACAGTTTAGATCTGTAATACATGGTACATATGTATGTGTTATTTATATCATATAGCACAATCTAAGCATCAATTATTTTTTTTGCTGGAGAAAGATTGTTTTAGACAGCTTTTTCACAGGGTAGATTTACACATGCACATAGTCTGGAAAGGATGTCTAGAGTACAGTCAGCGTTGATTTCTGTCTGTGGCTCAGATTTCATTGAAAACAACAACAACAAAAATTTTTTTCAGGATGCCTTATGTCAACGGCCAGCGCTCGTTACACACACATACACCCAGTGAGGAAAGCCTCTTTGAACCACTTCAGGGCTAGTCCAGTGGAAAGCTAACATGAGCCACCCCCCCCCTTTCCTAAACCTTCTTTTCCTAAATTAGTTTAAAGATTAGCCCCATATAATAGGCTTTATGTGGCTAAGCATTAAATGACTATCCATCAAATGGATATATCCCAGCATTTAGTAACTCATATGAGTAACTGATATAAATGAAGATAGAATTGACATGCTTTTTGAAGTGTCTCCAGGCTTAGGCTATAACTTTCCTTGTCTGCCCTCCAGGCTCAGTTCTGAGAAGGCTGTTTATATACTGCTCTTTGAAGAAAATCAACCAAGGTGGACCCGCTGAAAAGTCCTTGCTTTTGTGTGCCAGTAGGAAAGTATTTTTAGAATGGCGACTATGCTGTTTCCAAATGCTTTGATCTAGGCTGACACCAAAGGATGTGCCTGTGCCTGTTACGGGGGGGGGGGGGGGAGATATCAGAAGGTATCAGTATTTACTTCATAGATCAACACTAGATGAAATTAATAAGTCATTTATTTGTCAAAAATGGTGTAATTAGTTTACCCATCACATTTCAATTATCCAATGGTGGGCACCAGTCCCCTTTGCTCTTTTTTTCCCGGAGCTACTGAAATGGTTTATACGCTAATTTTCAGCAGATTAGAAATTGCAGACTGGGATGTAAATATAACTAGTATCCACTCCAAAAGAAGGGGGCATAGGAAAGAGAAAACAAAATTCCTAGTTGGACCTGTCCTCTGCCCGCCGGCCCAGGGGCTGAGGGCTTGTGGAGCTTGTGCTGAAACAGGAAGCTAGGGTTCACAGTTTGGTCTCCCACCCCTTCCCATGCTTGGAACACCGGCTCTCTCACAGCCGCATCCGTCAGATGAGGTGCTTCCAGATTTGTGTCTTCTGTCAAAACAGATTTTCCTCTCAAATTAGGAACAAACCCAAGCAGTGGCCATCCAGATACACGGGAAAGGACTGGCTGTACATGGGGGGGGGGCGATTTCTCGCAGCTTCTTACTCGCCTGCCCATGCCACCCATCTGCCTCCCTCCCTTTTACGGGTCATGCCAGGCTTCTTGGATATGGGAAAGGGATCAGCGGGTTTATAACAAGATTCCGTTTTATTCTGGGGATTGAAGCCACCTCCGGGTTCCAGCGCCCTTCAGTCCCGGAAGCGGGGACGCGGAGGGCTTCACTGGGTAGGGCCGGAGGTGGGTTCCGAGCTGGTCGCCCCGGTGCCCTGCGGCCTAGGCCAGAAGTAGTCTACCTCTAGTGCCAGGAGAGGACCGGGCGCTGAAGAAGGCACCCCAAATTCTCTGGGGAAAGAAAAGTTGGGGAGTAAGGAGACCCCCTAGCCGCGGCTCCCTCCCCCCCAACTCCTGGAGCTCGGACAGCCGCATCCATCACCCACCCGCGCGTTTCCTGATCCGGGTCCGCGCGCGCGGTGTTCCCATTGGCAGGGCCGTGGCACGTGGGGTCGCGGGGCGGGGCTCGCGCGAGGCCGAGGCGGACGCGCACAGGGGCGCGCGGGGGCGCGCGGGCGGGGGTGGGAGGAGCGGCGCGAACTTTGGCGGAGGGGGAGGGGTGGGCACTTGACAGCGGGGAGGGGGGAGGGGAAGGGCGCCGGGAAAGGGGGGGATGGGAAGCGCGGCGAGAGGGGGAGGGGCCTCGGCAAGCCCAGAAAAACGACAACGCGAGAAAAATTAGTATTTTTGCACTTCACAAATTAATGACCATGAGCTCGTTTTTGATAAACTCCAACTACATCGAGCCCAAGTTCCCTCCCTTCGAGGAATACGCGCAGCACAGCGGCCCGGGCGGTGGAGACGGCGGCCCGGGCGGGGACCCGGGCTACCAGCAGCCCCCGGCGCCCGCGACCCAGCACCTGCCGCCGCAGCCCCAGCTCCCTCCCACGGGCGGTAGCCGCGAGCCCCTCGCCTCCTACTACACGCCGCGGGCCGCCCGCGAGCCCGCCTACCCCGCGGCCGCGCTCTACCCCGCCGCGCACGGGGCCGCCGGGGCCGCCTACCCCTATGGCTACCGCGGCGGCGCCAGCCCGGGGCGGCCTCCGCCGCCGCAGCCCGAGCAGCCCCCGATGCACGCCAAGGGCCCCGGGGCGCACGGCCTGCGCGCCAGCCACGTCCTGCAGCCGGGGCAGCAGCCCCCGCAACCGCCGCCGCCTCCTCCCCAGCAGCACCGCGCGGCGCCCCCAGCACCCCCGCGGCACTGCGAGGCGGCCCCTGCCACCCCAGGCGTCCCGGCAGGGGGCAGCGCCCCTGCGTGCCCGCTGCTCTTGGCCGACAAGAGCCCGCCGGGCCTGAAGGGCAAGGAGCCCGTGGTGTACCCCTGGATGAAGAAGATCCATGTCAGCGCGGGTACGTGGCGCCGCTGGAGAGGCGCGCGACGGTGGGCCAGGGCCAGGGCTGGGGTTGGACCGGGTTCACGGGTCAGGTCGAGGGAGTCAGGAGGGAGAGAGGGAGTGGGCGAAGGGGCCCCTCAGGAGGAGGGGGAGCTGTGGTCCGGGTCGCCGAGACTGCTGTGGGGTTGTGGGGTTGTGGGGTGGGTGTGCGCCAGCCAGCCGCCTGTTCCCAACCTGAGAAGCTTTTGTACCCAGGGTCCCTTTATCGGGAGATTTACGAGATGCCAAACTGTTAGGGCAGTAATTATAGCCCCCATAAATTTAATTGCCCTGGCAGAGGCTTCAGGCCTTGTGTCTTTGAAGCTTTTCTCCAGCCCCAATGCCCAGCACTGCGCTTTATAGCTCTCGGGTGTTCCCCGTTGCCAATAGCCTGTGAAACATTTTCTTTGCGGTTTTATGTGTCTTGCGTGAACTTGGTGTCAGATTATTATATAATGATGATGTCCAATTGCTCTTCCCCACCCCGACTTCTCTCTCCTTCTCCTCCTCCCTTCTCTCCCTGGCTCCCACCCTCTTTGCCTCCTCTGTCTCCCCCCCCCCCTCGGGTTCTGGGCATTCAGTCAACCCCAGTTATAGCGGAGGGGAACCCAAACGCTCTCGAACCGCCTACACCCGACAGCAGGTCCTGGAGCTAGAGAAGGAGTTTCACTTCAACCGCTACCTGACCCGCCGCCGCCGCATCGAGATCGCCCACGCGCTCTGCTTGTCTGAGCGCCAGGTCAAGATCTGGTTCCAGAACCGGAGAATGAAGTGGAAGAAAGATCACAAGCTGCCCAACACCAAGATGCGGTCCTCAAACTGCTCAGCATCCTCGGCCTCCACAGGCCAGCCTGGAAAAGCACAAACTCAGAGTCCACACCCCCATCCCCACCCAGTGGCAGGTGCCTCCACCCCTATTCCCTCCTCTATATAATCTCTTGGGGACCTAGGTCAGTTCCCATCCCTTCCAGTCCTGCCCAGTTCCCCATTTGCCCCTCCCCACTTGGCCCCTAAGAACGTCAAAACAAAGCCCGGCCTGGGCTAACCAAAAAGAAGTGTTGTGAGGGTGGCCACCCCAGAAGGGATACTTGTGGTGGAGGCGCTGGAAGGTGGAGCAATCTGCCCGCTGCTCTCAGCAGGGCTACCAGCTCTGCACCCCTGAGAAGAAGCGCTTGGCACCAGCTACGTCGTGAGATGCCAAACCTCACCAAGGGACTGTCCTTGCAAGCGGAAGACATAAAACCTCTCTCCTCACCTTCCTCACCTCTGCCGGGAAGGCAGCTCCTGCAAGCTTGTTTTGAACTGAAATAAATGAGTAGACATTGTGGACCTCACGAGATTATTTAATTCTCCAAATGTGTATACCCTGGTGGTAGGCATGACCTGTTAGTCTCCTGTCCTTGCATTTATTTAAGATGTTGTTCTAGAGCTCTGTCCGATCCTGGCTGCAGAGGGAAGTCCATTTAGACCATGTGCAACTGTGTAGCTTCTGATGCGGCAGTATGGGAAGCCATGTGCTCAGAATAAACTACAGTTAAAGATTAAAAGCCTAAGAGACAGATTGGTGTGTTTCTTAAAAGTTGTCATTAAAAACAACAACCAAAAAACCATTGGATGGAGACATGTGGCCTTTCATGTGCAGACCTTGGAGGGATGTTCCCTTGATTGTGATTGCTCACAAAGTGTGTGTGTGTGTGTGTGTGTGTGTGTGTGCATGCACGCGTGCACATGCAACTAGAGCTGAGCCCCATCAAGCTTGACCCGCTGTGGAAAGGTTCCAAGGGGCAGGGAGGCCCTTGAGCTCTGAGAGGGCTCCTCTTCGTCCCAAATTGGTCAGGCTTGCAGTCTCTGCAAGGCACAGAAACTTGTCCTAGGCGATGAAAGGTGAAACCGTGCAGTGCACAGGGGCCCCAAGCCCTTGCAGCTGTTCTGCACGCTGAACTCTGAACACACTTGGAAAAAAGTGGTCCCTTCGGCATTTATTGCACCTTCACACTTAATCTGCCTGTTTCCTGGGAGATTAAAAAAAAAATAAACTTTCAAAATCACTTAAATCGTTTCAGTATACCTTCCAAAAGGGTCCTTTTGAGGACAGAAACATACCCCAGAAGTGAACCCTGAGCAAAGTGGATGAGTAAGAGTTCACTGCTGGAATAGAGAACTCTGAGCCAGGGGCACTTCCCAGGGACGCTTAGGAATCTAGATAGAGACCCAGAGATGTGGATACAAAAGCTTGAAATCAAGGTTGATTTCCCATCCCCATAACTCTGCTCTCTGGGTTGCCCTTGGTGCTGACTGCAGGGGAAGACCTTGGAATAAAACAGGGGAGAGCAAAGCATACTCGCTCTCCCCACCCTCTTCCCCCACCAGAATGTCAGAACTGTCACACAGCCTTCCAAAAGTGCTTCTCAAGTCCTGTGCTCACAGGGCGGCGGCAACTTCTGAGCAATTTCCCACGTGTTCTACCCTCAGGGATGACATCCTTAGCAAGTGTGAGCTGCCCCCGTGTGTACTAAAGACAAGGGCAAGTCATGCTACATCTAGAAACAGCCAGATACCAGGAGAAGGCGATGGGCACCAATCTCTAAGAAAAACTAGGGGCAAACAAACACAAAGCAAAGGCCGACCTGGCATCAACAACCCAGGGGTTTCTGAAAGCACCCTAAACCCAGACCTACTGCTGAAACTTATAAACCCTCCCCCTGCTACACGCACTTGTAAAATGAAATTAAATCACGCTGAAAATAGCAATTTTCCCAGGAATCATTAATCACCTCATACAATAAATACTTCTTTGTAATTCAACAGCAATTCTGAAAGGCATTCTCTGGGAAAAGTCTGTGTGGATGAGACTCTCCTTGCAAACACTGTGCTCGCAGGCAAAGACACAGCATCCTGGCTGGCTGCTCCAGAAACAAACCCAAAAAATGCCTGGACCTTTCCTGTGGAGTCTACAAAACCTCAGGTGGCAGCTGATCCTCATTTCAGGTAAATTCTTCCTTGGCTCCCTTCTTGGGGAGGAGGAGTGGGCACTGTTAGCTTCCCGCTGGAGGGTGCCCCCTGGTTTCCTTTCACTTACTCTTATCCACTCTCCAGGAAGGGAAGAAATGGGATTGGAGATCCTTTCTCTGATATTTCATGACAAAAAAAAAAAAAAAAAAAAAAGGCATTTCCCCGCAAGCTGACATAATTCAAGCTTTTTCGGGGGTTTTTATAAAACCAGAATTAGCCAAAAATGATCCAAGTGAACATGCCTTGTCTTCGCAGTGTTTTTGCCTGTTTCAGATTTGGCCCTTAAAAAAAGCTTAGAACTCTGTGCTTGAAAATCATGCATTGTCTGCTCTTTGCTGGGGCAACCAAGAGAGTTCACCGAGGGGACAAATTTTCTATCTCATTAATTTTTTTTTAAGCAAACCCCACTAGCTCCTCAAACCCTTGACCTTTAAGGACAGTATTTTTGTAAGCTCTGGATTCTACCAAAATGACCCTCCTCCTCTCTCTCTCTTCTCCCTCCTTCCCTCCCTTCCTCCAATACACACCAACCACTTTTCTGCTTCAGTCAGAGCCAAGCTGTGCGTGTGACTCCTCCAGAGATAAAAAGTTTTGTCAACCTCTGAAATCAACCTAAATCGGGTAGGAGACACTTTAATGATCACAGTTTGAATTAAGTACTTAACATGCTCCCCCTTGAAGAAAAATGGCACTTTATAGGCTTTCTTCCCTAGTTTTGCTGAAATCTATGGTATACCCGGTGTTTTATTACAGCAGGAATTCAACTGTGACAGACGTTGTAGAGTACTTAACACCCAGGCTGGGTCTCCGGTGAGGTTAACTCAGATACATGGGATGGCCGCCTGTGTACAGCCTCTGTGCCTTTACACCCAGTTATCCCAGGGTGCCTCATTCTCCCACCGGTCCTCCCCAGGGTGGGGGTCCCCCAAGGCTTCTGCTCTCACTGCTGCTTCCTTTGGCAGATCCAATGCTTTGGTTTCGGAAAGGCAGGAAGGAAGGGACACCCCTCAAAGAATCCATGCAGCAGTGGAAGGAATGCATTCTGGGTAGGCAGTGGGCCAACAGGGCACTGTCTTGACTTCTGCATCCTTAGGCTCAGTTGCGTGTGGGAGAGCACAGGTCACTGTCCCGCTGCTGCTCCAGCTGCCTTCTCCATACCATGTCCTAGCCCTAGAACAGCTGGACTTCTCCTCTGGGGGGACCTGGGCTGGCAGTGACAGGAGGGAGAGACATGGGGCTGTCCTGGGCATAGTGGTGCTGGGGGGGTGGGGTGGACTTCTAGTCGGCACCTTATGAACCCTGAAGGCTCTTCTGAAAGGTGGTCCCTTCAGGCCAGGCCCTCTCTGGGTTGTAAGTGTCTGAGGTGGGGGTGGGGGTTGAAAGAGAGTTCCAGATTGCAAAGGTTGTCCGAGGATATGAAAAAGGCCTGAGGACCTTTGGTTCTCAGCTGCAGATGAGGAAACTGAGGCAGCTGGCTGAGCCTCCTTCGCAATATTTCCTATCTTCCTGAGTGTGAAAGTTGAAGAGAGGGCTGTGATTAGGCTGACCGGGTGACTGAGCTGACTGGGCTGGTGAGCAGCCGCAGGTGTGGCCAGCTGGGAGGTGGGGTGGGGGTTCTTGCCCGCTGGACTGTCAAGGCTGCAGGGGAGGAGGATGCTCGAGACCCTTTCTGCGTGGCGTGGACACAGGTGGAACCCTCACTTAGATTTCCAGAGCGTCTATTTCTGCTAGGATCACCCCGCTATCTTGATGGCATGGTGTACTCCCAGATCAGGATGAGAGGGGCAAAAGAAGCAGAAAAGCCACTCAGGGCTCTGGTTACAGCTGATAAAGGTGTAGCCCCGTTGGAGGAAGATATTGAAATTGTCGTCTTCGAGGTCACGTGACTCATTAAATAATTAATGCAGATCGTCAGGAATGGATCGAGTCGGCAGGGCCTCACTAGGACGGACTCACTCAGAAGTGAGCCTCCAACTTGCGATTTGATTTTTTTTTTTTTTTTTTTTAACAAACACACACCCTCAAACTGATCTCCAAAAGCCTTTAACTTTAGGAAGGGAGGAGTGGAGAGAGCTTTGTAGACAGCCCAGCCCGGCAGCGGTGGTGGAGCCTGGTGGGGTCCTGGGGCTTCCTCCCCGCAGGGCTTCCGCAAGCCCCGGGAGTGCGCGGCGCGTCCTCGTCGTCCGGGGAACCGTGAGTCCGGGCTCGGCTTGCCTGCGGTCGCCGCTGCCTTGGCTGATGAAGTGGGACGCGTGCACAGACAGTTGGTAATGCTCTGATTCACGCTGGGGAAGGCTGCGGCGGCGGCGCGATACCACCACCGGACGGGCGCGCGGCTTTGTTCAATTTTCCCGGCGTTCATAAATCACCCACGCGGGGCGAGCGAGGGAGCAAGCCACCGCCGAAAGCACGGCGCGCAGAGAGAGGCCAAAAGCAGCGGCGGCGGCAGAGGAGGCCATTGCGGAGTGGGGAGACCTGGGCAACATCTCTGACTCATTAGTCTGAAGGATTTATGGGGAGCAGCAGTCATGAATATTAGACTGGGAGATAAGGCAATAGCAACAATAATAACCGTAATAATTACAGTACTGCTGAGCAGTGGTGCGGGGGTGGGGGAATAGATGAGGACAGAACCTATCTCTCTGCAGGGAGAAATTGAGTGGCAAGGGTGGGGATGACTACCCCCCCACGCCTGGCAGCGGGAGGTCAGCCCAGGAGCCCCCAGGCCAGGAGGTGTTCTCCTTGGGGGCCACACAGGGTGAGTCAGGACAGGAGAAAGGGGCTGACCAAGATATGGGTCCCCTTGGCTGATGGAAAGCAGTGGCTGTGTGCAGGGTGGTGGTGGCTGCTGGTTTGTGGCCACTGGCTCAGCTGGGCGGGGGGCTACAGCAGAGGGCTGGCTTGCAGCAGGCTGGCATGTTAATGCATGTGTGTGTGTGTGTGTGTGTGTGTGTGTGTGTGGTGGGGTGACCTGGTTTGGGTGCAGGGTTACGCCCTATGGAGGCTTTGAGCCAGAGCCCAGTGTGCGATGGGGGTGGGGGGACACTTCTTCCCTGCTTCCAGCATCTCCTGCCCCCCAGGGAGTTGGCCAAAGGCTAAGTGACCATTTGCTGTTAGAGGGCAAAAGAGGGTTGCAAGCATGAAGAGGGAGTGGAGCAGGTCATTGGGTACAAGGCTGCCAGGGACAGACACCCCAAGTGAGTCTTCTCCAACTGCACGCAGTCCAGCCTAGTCCAGGGCAGCCTATGTGGGGTCTGCTCTGAGGGACTGGGCCCTGCGGGAGTCGGCTTGCAGCCAGGGCGTGAATGAACCAGAAGACAAAACCCTCAAGACTATCTCTGGCCTGTGGACTGAGCTTTCCCGCCAACAGAAATGAACACTGTTAGTGAGGTTTCAGGCGAGGCCGTGATTGAAAGCTCCCAGACAAGGCGTTCCTTTGTTAGCAAAAGAAAATAAAGCAGCATTCACATACCCAAGTTGGGGTGCAACAGCTGCTCTCCCAACACGAACTCTTCCACCATCCTACCTTCCTCCCGCCAGTCTGCGTTCTCCCCAGCCCTCTCCTCACCGACCCCCCCCCCAAAAAAAAGAAAAAGAAAAAGGGGAGAGTGTGGGTGCAGAGATGGAGTATGTATTTATTTTGCAAAAATAATTTACCCTCTTTGGGGCGTTTGCAGACGGGGACATTTCGGGTTAGGAATGCGCCTCATGAACCAGCGCCTTGGTGACTTTTCCGTGCCCGCCTCACCCCCGGGTCCTCCCTGGCGCCCACATAGGTCGAGTTCGTAACCCGGGTCCTCCAGCTCCCTTCCTTCGTGGTCACCGTTAAACCTCCGCTGTGTGTTTGTCTGCAGAGCGTCCGGACGCGGGGCGAGTCGAATCCCGGAGCCAGTGCCTGGGGCCCCGGCCGATTCCTGGTTGCGATTTAAACTCCGTTGGAGGTAAGCGCCGAGTCTCTGCGCCGCGGCTGGGGAGGGGGACGCACCGGCCGCGGTTCCGGGACGGCTGTAGCGGGCGGAAGAGGTTCTGGTCAATATTTAACTTCGGAGGAGTTTTGGAGCAGGCTTGCGTTCCACTGCACGTCCCGACCGTGCAGGGCTCCAGACAAAGAATGTAGCCCGAAGCTAGCCGGCGGAAGGCAAGGAGGAGCGATGGCAGCCGCAGCCAAAGCTGGGGTGCGGGCAGCCGCGGGGCGGGGGGTGCGCTTGTTTCTCCCCCACCTCATTCGCCTTCCCCTCAAGTCCAAATTAACCGCTGCACTGCACGGCTAAACCAAAGCCAGCGGAGGCTAAGGGGAGGGCGGCTCTGCGTGGGCCGCTCTCCTGGCCCAGCCAGATGGGGGGGGGGGGGAGATGAAAGTTTGGAAATCTGTCCTTTCCGCCTCTGTGAGCCTTTTACCTTTCCTTGGCCCCGGAGAAGTTGCGGTAGCGTCTTTAACGTGGCAGGCAACTAGGGAGTCCCGGCGCTGGTCAGCGGCTCTTTTGCTGGAAAAGCTTAGGTTTCCTCCGTGTGGACGCTTTCTTGTCCTGTTTAGAACAAGAGAGAAACTCTTTAAAATTCTTTTCAAGTTCTGGCTTAATTTGTTCCCTTAGTTTGGGACGCAGGGAGGTAATTACTGTGGTTTATTACCTTGTAAAAGATCCATAAATTAAGTGCCTATTTGGGGGAGGGGCTGCGGAATAGCCTTGAGGAGCTGCCCGGGAATGCGGACTTTGCTCTGTTGTTTGAGAAATTACCGCTTTTCTGAAAGTTTGTGGAGATCCTGTTTTCTATTCCCTAGGCATAGGTCATTTCTAAAACTGGGTGAAACAAATAGATATCAGATAGTTCATAAATGACAGCAAGCTCTTTCTCCCTTGCCATAAGGCTGGTGTGGTATTCTGGATCCAATTATTTTATCAGATAAGAAATAAACAGAGTACTACTAAAGTTGGGGTCCTTTCTTAGCTACTGTGTGTCTGTTTATATTAAATGGAGATGGAACAATTCAGCTCATTACAACTCTGTGCATGTTTGATTTGCATCTCTGCAAAGAACAGAACAATGCATGTATAAATAGTTGCCGGGAGTGTGGGGGCCGTGTGTGTATAACCCACAGTATACACACCCACATGTGTCCAGAGAATGTGCTGCAGTTGTACCCACAGGAACTATCTCATGTTAAATAATGATCTATCATCTATACACACGTGCACTGTCACACACACATACACACACAAAGTGGGCTAAGAGATACCGAGTAGAAAAATCACTGGAGTTAGCCGAAGGGATCAAAATGGTGTGTGTTTCTGATAGAGAAATCAGATTGCAGTGTTTGAACACAGATCTAGCTAATCTGCCAACAGCCTTGCAAATATTGACTAAAGGAGCTCTATCCTAGGTTGCTTGCTCCTCCCGAGCCAACATTCCCCCTATCTTGGCTCTGGTGGCCTGGAGCAGTGTGGGTCACCAGCCCTGAACCAGGTGGAGAGCCAGTGGAGAGGGACTCACAGCTGTCCAAGGGCAGTAGCTTTGCTGTAAGAGCAGAATTCACGGTGGCCAACTAGGCCTTTCCGTTGCTGGTTTGTTTGGAGGGGGGGGTAGGCTGTCCCTATGGGCAAGATTTCTCTCAGAGAAGCCATTTTAACCTGGAAAGTTACTCTCCCCAGATTTCCCCCTTCTCATCCCATCAGATCACTCTATCCTACCCCGCCTCGCTAATGTTAATTGTTAAACAGCAGTTGGAACATTAACTGGGATGTCAGCATTGGCCTGGGCTGGAGCTGAGCAGCCAGGGAAAGGCATTTCTCTGAAACAGCGCCGTTGATTTATGGCTGCCAGAGGCTCAAGACTTCTTGGAGAGTTCTGAAGGGGACCTCTTCTCATCTTTGAGTCCAAGCCTCTGCAAATTTGGTGTGCTTAGGCGAGTTTGCTAGCAGTACTTGCAGCAGTATGTCCATGCCATGGGGGGGGGGCATGTGGAGGGTTCAGTGTGAATGACTGGATGGGGAGGGGGCGCCTAAGAGGGCAGAGGACAGTGAGACTGATAGACTAAGTCCTTGCGGAGCAGGTCAGGGTTCCTAGCTACACACTCCTAGAGAGCAGCAGGCTTTCACTTTGAGTTCTCACCTTCTGGCTTTTGCCTTGGGTTGGAGCTCAGGAAGCTTCACCCAGGGGTCCTCGGCCAGCTCCACCATGGATGAGACACAGCTGCGGTCCTTCCACTGGCACAGGTCAGGGCTTGCTCTCAAGGGCTTAGGGCTCCTCTTCTATGCCCTTCTGAACTGGACACCCCCTTGAGCACTGGATCCCCTTCATTCTCAGGAGATCCCTTCTCTTCCAGAGTGCAAAGCCTTCTGCAGACACAGCCAGCTGAAGACCCACTCCAAGGAACCAAAGGAAGGGGCACCATGGGGAGGAGGCTCTCACTGGCCTCCCAGCACTCTAAGTTCATAAACTGAGCCTGGAAAAGAGGAACTTATTAGAGAGCTCCTGAAAGAAAGCTTGAACTGCGGGAATCAACGGGCAGAGTCACCAAGCAGGAGGCAGGAGAAGGGGTGGGGCCTGGCAGGGGCCGAGTTCTTCCCAGTGGACAAGAAGCTTTCTAAGCTAGGGCTGGCAGACCCGTGGCAAGGGAAGGTTCCAGGCTGTCTTTTAGATTAGCACCAGGGACTCAGGGAAGGTTGGTGTCCCCCCCCCACACACACTTTCTGTTTCAGAGATAGATCATTTCTCCTTACATGTTTTCGTCTTTAGGAACCTCCACTTCCATGTGTCCCTCAGCTCTGTCCTGAAGCAAGGCATACATACAGGGCATTGGGGCCCCCAGGACTCTGATCAAGCACACCCTACGTAGTGGGCTTCCATTGAATGATATCAACTGGACTTTGAGAGAACAGCTGAACCCTTTGTCAGGTAGTTACAGGCCTTTTTGTTTCTCCAGTGGCTCTGGTGTATGGCGTGGGTGTTAGCACACTCTATACAATGCATACAATGGCAGGCCACATGGGGCTGCTGATCAGGGCTAGTATTTCTGGGCCAGGCCTTGCCTTTGGTTATAATAGCTATGGACCAGAGGAGATGGGTTCTGAGGAGGGGGGACTGCCTTCAGCTTGACCTCTGGTGGGAGCCTTAAGAAAGTAGACTCTAAGAAGAGGAATGGAAATAGTTGCTGTTCCTTTGGTGTGTAAAGAAATGTAAGTAGAGATAAGTGACCTTGAGTGGCATGCATGGTGCGGGGGAGTGGCCCCCATACTACCCAGACAAAATTCTTAGCAGCTACTGGTCAAGGTCCCTCATCTCCCCTCCCCCCCAAAGCTAAATGTGTTCTGCTTGGAAACCTAGTTCCTTCGGTGATTCCCTGTTTCAAATAAAAGGATTTTAAGTTGACGTATGACCACGTGAGCACATAATACAGTGCATTATTGTGGCGTTTGGAGCGGAGACCCAGGCAGGCTTTGCTTGTGATTACGGATTTCTAGATTCTCTACAGAGCAAGAGCGCCCCCCCCCCCAGCTCTCCCATACCCACCTCCTCCTCCTCCTCCTTCCCCTTCTCCGGAGAGCATTCTCTGGGTGACCGGTCTGCAGTTTTCAGCGCTCACGAAGCAGTTGTGGGCGAGCTAGCCAACCGAGGGGACTGCAGGCCACACCAGGAGGATGGAATTTATTTTAAGGTATTTCCGCTGATTGTTCCTATCTAGAGCGAGTTACCGGTGTGAGAGACAAAGGTCAGGTGAGGAGACCCTGGCTCGGGAACAGCACCCCTCAAGGCCTCTCTCTTCCTTTGTTTCTCTTCTAGAACTGAAAGCTGTTTCGAGGGTTCCAATGTCTCAGACATTGGGTTTTATACCCTAAAAAGTGTGGGGAGGTAAGGAGGAAGGAGCACTTGGGGGCTACTAGGTGGGACTGAGGGCGCGTCCAACACTAGGGTGGCTTTGTCAGGGCTGGAGTCCCAGGAGTGAAGCCTCAGGCAGAGAGTGGGTCCCGAATCCCAGCCCAGTGAAGCTCACCCAGTGAGAATTCAGGGAGGGAGTGGGGGCAGGGGAGGTGAGAGAGAAGGGGACCCTGTCCCCAGTTGGAAGTGTTTTGCAGGGAGAAAGAATTGGGGCGGCCCTGGGCAGCCTGGGCAGCCATGTTACTGATGAGGCAGCAGAGACTCCCCTGTAGCGCTCCCAGGAGCTGACCTGGAGGGCGAGCCATTGTTTCCCCCAGGCACCTTCTGCGTGGGAGGGATGGAGAATGGGGCTGAGTGTGCTGGGCAGCCAGAGGCTGGGAATCAGAGGGGACGGTCAGCTGAGCCTGGATCTTGTCTTCCTTGGAGGGCTGGGTGCTGCTGGGGAGAGTTCAAGAACTGGATGGAGCACCCTGGGTTTGGAGGTAGAGTTCTCTGGGTGGAGGGACTTCCTGGCCCCAGAACAGAGCAGGACTCCTGGATGGAGGACGCAGATCAGCTAGAGTGTGTGTTTTCAAATTTCTGAGACCGAGTGAGCTAATTGGGCTTTGGGGACCACACACTCCTGGGAAGAATGGAAATTCCTTAGAAAGGTGGAAGAAACTCCACTTTGCTTCTTGGATCAGGGAAAATGGTCCCTAAAGGAGGTGGCAATTGACTTTAAAAATGTGGCTTAAATTTCTTTCTTTTGTGCGCAAAAGGAAAAGAAAGAAATCATTCCCCCACTTGAGTACTTGCCTACAATGCAAGGACAGCATCCACCCTCCCTATGCCAGCCGGCAGCAACTGTGTTTAACCAAGGCCATTTTCAGTGCTCTAAAACACCCCTTGGAAATAAAATGTAAGCTTTAATTGCTGTTCAATTACTTGTCAACATTTCATATGATTTATGACCCAGTTCTGGCACATTTTTGACCCAGTTAAAGACTCATAAATAATATAGTTTCACTAGAAAGAATGAGAGGGAATAGAGGTTTGTTAGAGGCATCTTTTTATTGTCACTTCAGTGCCAGGAAGCAGAGTAAATGCCTAAGAACGGATCCTAAAAGCCTGCATGGTGAGGAAACGCCAATAGCCTGGCTCACAGAGCAAGGAACACCTAAAGCCACTCCACTCTGGGCCGTTAAAGAGACTGCTTCCTCTCCTACCCTTAAAATGTCAGTCTCACCCTCCCAGGCACGGATGCGTCCTCAGAATAATCTTCCCGATGTGGGGTTCTGACGCCTCTTGCCTGCAGTTCCTCCTCACCTTCTCCTGCCGCCGTGCCGGCAGCCCGGCGGCGCCCAGGCCGAGTTCAAGGCACCTCGGCCACCTTCGCTGCTCCAAACGCTCTTGCAGTGCTGAGAACTTTTTAAAAATCCAATTTTCTGGGATGAGAGATCAGAAACCAAGAGAGCCTTGGGAGGGTGGTGGTGAGGGGATGGGGATCGAGGGACCGGCGGGGTCTCCTTAGCAAAGAAAACTCGTGGGATTTGGCGGAGCCGGGTGAACTCTGCGGTATTTGCCTGGAAAGGGCGCAGCAGCGGCGGTTAATATCTGGAGGTGGAAATCTACAAGAGGCATTTTCTCTTAAGCAAAAACAGAAAGCCAATAACCGTCACGCAAAAACCTTCGCCCATCCCAAGTTAGTTTTTAACCATCTCTACTGCACTGGTTCCAAAGCCGGTCTTTTGGGATTTTAAAAGCAGGGAGGCGCAGAGCCAGGGCACACCCGACATCCTCGCGCGGGGAAACCAGACCCCGGGGTGGAGGTCGCAGGCCGCCGGTCGAGGGTGGGTGAAGGTCCGGTCCTCGCGCTGGGCCCGATGCAGTGGAAGGTGGGCGCTCCGGGTGGCCCAGCCTGTGCTCGGTCGCCGGCAACCGGCTCGGCGCACGCCCGCGTCCCCTCTCCAGGCAGGTTCTCACGGAGCGCTGGCCTGGCTTGCAGCTGCCTGGGTTGGGAGGGCGATGAGTCGCGTCAGCAGTTTGGAGGAGAAAGTGCGGGTTGATTATTGACCCCATGCCTTCTTTCTTCAAATGCCACATCCAGCCGGGCGGGATGGAAGAAAAGAGGCCTAGCAGTGGATTTCTGCGGCGAGCTCTCTCACCTCCTACGCGGCCCGGCTCCCCCTTTCAAGTTGCTCCGCTGCAATATGCGGTCGGGAGCAAGTGTTTGCTGTTTTGTGCTCTGTTTACAGCTTTGGGGCGCCGAGTCATAAATCTTGCCCAGCCATAAATGACAAAAACCATTGGTATGCATGAGGCCACCCTGGCCCCGAGTGCTTTTTGATTTCTCCCTTTTCCCCTGGCTTTGTTTTTGCTCTAAGGTGACACCTCGGCTCCCTGACAGTTTAAACAGACTGCTTATATTTTTAACACCTTCCTTTGAGAAGGACCCGAGTTGGCTCCTCGGAATTGCTCAAGAGAACTCCATTTTCGCAGGAGGGCTTACTCCTATTTTTTCTCTGGCTGCTACAGTCATCCAGCGCTAGGCTACTGGGCCTGGGGAAAGGGGAAGGTTTTGGAGCGCGACCGGCCTCACTGCAGTCGTTGCGTTACCAGGCACGCTCGCCTCCGTGGGCGCCGCCACTGCACTCATTAGGTGGGGGAAAATGACCGTGGAAGTCGGCTTGTATGGGGCCGGCGCTTTATCTGCTATGCCGGGCAACTGAGCCGCGTATCTGTATTGCGAAATGGACACAGGTGAGCTGGAGAGCCTTGTTTGGGGCGCTTTGAGTGTGTGTACCTGAGCCCAGGGTGGCCTGGGTCACTGCTGGGATGAATGTGCGCCTCCTCCACCCCCCACCCCAGCCCCCGGGACACTTATTTCTTGGCCAGGATTTCAACCATTTCTGCCTAAAAAATACAACCGGAGACAGCCGCTTGCGCTCTCGGGGAGGTCTCTGCAGGAAGGCCCCAGCCCAGCCCCTTAGACCTTGGGCTGTGGGTACACGGTTGAGGGGTTCCAGGTGAAGTACAGTGCCAGAGGTCTGGGGCACAAACTTGTCCCGCTTCTTCATGCCCTGGCCACCACCCCCAAACCCCACACAACTGGAAATGCCCAGGGCACAGGGTTATGTGGATTCTCAAACAGATCTCTCAGAAATAGAGGCCGGCCAGGAGCCCCTTTGTGAGAGCCGTTTGTCCTCATTAGCATAATTTTCCTGGACTTTAGGGACGCCCGGGAGCGGGGAGAGGGAGGGCGCTGGGGTGGGGGAGGCGGCCCCCCTCTCGCCGCCGCCGAGCTCCCCCTCTCGTTCGCGTCCCTCCCCTCGCCTCCGCTCTTGGGCCCCATCCCCCCACGCCGGCCCGCTCTTCCCCAGCCTCGGCGGGCTCCCCTCCCGCCCGCCCCCAGCACCCCCCACCGCACCCCCGACCAGACGTCGCTCCGCGTGTAATATTCATAAGAAACATACCCAAGTCGGTGCCACTAGCCCAGGCAGAGCCCCGCGCCGCGCCAGCGCTTATCTCCGGGCCGCGGCTGCTGCCCTCGGGAAGGGCAGGGGGCGGGGGTGTGGGGGAGGGGTGGGTGGGTGGGGTGGGTGGGAGGGGGGGTCCAAGCCGCCCCAGTCGGCCCTGGGCGAGCAGCGCCGGAGCAGCGAGGCGGCCACGCTCTGCACGCGCCGGCGTCCGGGCCTCGGGGTCTCCCGCCCGGCCGCCGTCTCGGCTGATGCTGAGGGTCGGTGCCCGTCCCGCGCCGAGGGGACCCGGCCGGGCCGCGGAGCCGGGCCGGGGGCCGGAGCCCGCGCCCGCGGCGCTCGTCAGAAGTTAAGGTAAGCAGGGCCACAACCGGCCGCGCTCGGCGCTGAATGGCGGAGTTTACGTCTCGGTGATTTATGGCTGCAGACTTAAATCTCGGTTCAAGAAGAGTTCACAAGCCGGAGCTTCCTTCCCGGCAGTTCGAGTTCAGGCCGCTCTCCCATCCCCGCCCCCACTGCGTTCCTCTCCCCGAGCCCGGCCTGAACTTTTCTGGGTCGGGAAGGGAGGGAGGGCAGGGCTGGGGTGGGTGGAAGAATCGGGGGGCCCTTCCCCGACATTCGGGTTCTCGAACCCCGGGTCAAGACGGGCTGAGGAAGGGGAGGGAGCGGCGTCTGGAGGGAGGAGATGGAATTAGGGCACATCTTCCAGAGAGACAATAGGGCTTGCTTCCTGCCCTCGGCGTGGCCTCCTCGACCCTCGGGCAGCTCTGGCACCTGGGGGTTATTGTCCAGGCACAGGTCCGGGCGGCTGAGCCTCCCCGCATCCCTGACTTTTGCTTTTGGGGTGGGGAGGGGTGCAAGTAAAGTTTTCTGGCTGGCAAATCTCCAACTTCTTCACTGGGTTGCAAACTTTGGGGGCTGGCTTGTGGGGACGTCGTGGGAGCCCCAAGATGATTGTCTGCAGACCTGAAACAATAGGAGGGACTTTGGTAGGGTCTCTTGGTCGAATTCATATTTAAAGAGTTTTTTTTTTTTTTTTGGCGGCGGTGGGGGGCAGCTGTTGTACCTGCTTTGACTTTTAAGCCTATTTCGTTATTTTATGGAGACAACACACAACTTGATGAAAAAGGTCTTAAACAGGCAGCAGGCCAGCTTAGCCTCTGTGGTAACGGGTTAGCAAGTCAGTAGAAATATTGCATGTTCAAAATCAACTTAATTTTGCTTTATCTAATAGCTTGCTGCTCAAGTGTCTGTGGTGATTTTGTTCAGGTGACGTTTGATTTTATACAAGCCTAGTGTCTAGAAAATGTGTGTGGGCAGATGTTAACACTGCTAAGTGTAACAGGAATCTTGACGAGATGCTGAACTGCTCTGGAGTTGGAAATTTTGTTTCATCGTTTCTTTGCCTGCCTGTGGTTTCCTGGTTTCCATGGCATCCAAGCCCGATCCATTTCCAGTCGGGAGACAATCCTGTGGGTCTCCAGGGCACTGGTATAGCAGCCCGGCGCAAGCTGTGGGGATTTTTAGCTGTGATTCTGGAAGCTTAATTGTGCCTGTTTACTAGATATTGGTTGGATTGTTGTTTTATAGTGAAATTTAAAGGAGTTCGTTATTAAAAACAAAATAAGCCTCCGCTGGTGGAAAGCTTATTCTATTATTAGCCCTCACCCCCTTAGTTAGCCAAGTATTTGTTATTCCTGGAAAACTTGAATGGCTCTGGCACTGAGGACCTGTAGTTGGGGCGTGAAGTGTAAACTAGTTTCTTCATAAATTTGTCCTAGTACTGGCGTTCTGAGTCTGTGTGAGTCGATGAAACTCTTCTGGAACTTTCTGTGCTGAGAACTGGAGGCTCACCGTGCAGAGGCTGAACACACAAAAACGCAGCCCACTGGCCTCAGGTCTGCAACCGGCTTTCTGAGTCCAAGTGAGCCGCCCAGAGGTGACTGCCGCCTCTGATTTTCAGTGTTTCCTCTGACTTGAGTGTTTCTGGAGCAGGTAAACAGCCAAATAACAAATCCTAGCAAAAGCAGCGCACAAAGATCGGGGAACTCTGGCAGGGTTTTATGGCCTGTGCTCCCATCTCTCTCGTCCGGAGCCAAATGACCCCCATACATCAAATTACATAGCAGTTTCTGAGACAGAACCTATTATCGTTAAGTTGGGAGGAGAGTTCAAGCCGTGGTCATGGAGATGAACGCTGGTTTTTCAGGTTCCTGGTGGGTTGTTTTTTTTCTCTAATCCATCATGTTTTAACAGGTAGAGTTTGATAGTTGCTCTGAATAACAGCACCTCACAAAGTCCCAGGCAAAGAGGGGTCTGGGAACCTTCTGAAACTGGGAATAGAGGGGGTTGTGGCCATCCCATCCGAGAAGTGGGGAGACAAAAAGTGGATGGAATTACAGAACTACACAAGATGGGAGCTGTGGTTGGTGGGTGGGAAGGAGGTGTGCGACCCTCTCCCCAACACCACCCTCCTCGGGAGGACCACAAGGGCCTGACTCATTTGGAGGAGGTGGGTCCTGTTCCTCCACAAAGCTGCTGGCCCCAGATCCTAAACCCCAGCATGGTCCAAACTTGTGTGCCAACCTTTCTTGGGTCAGGAAGGTCCAAGAAGGGGTCTGGGACAAGTTGCCCCTACACAGGAATTCCTGTGGCAAATCTTAGCCCTAAAGCAGGAATTGGAGACAAAATGCGCGACCCAAGCTCCCCTTGGCTGTTGCACGCGGGTCCCCTAGGATCCTCCGAGCGGGTGTGTGTGTGTGGAGGGGGTCTCCTCGAGCCCTGTGGTCCAGGCCAGCAAGGACTGACACCTGGGATGGCTTCTTCTTGCTGGACCAGGAGGGTCCCAGCTGCTCTCCTCGACACTCCATCAGGCCTTTTGGATCCCGTCTCTCCTACACCCCAGGCCCCCCTAACCACGAGACTCGGTTTCCAAGTCTTCGCTTGTCTCTCCCCGGAAAATCCCCCAACTCCAGACACAAGTTAAGCAAATATTTGTAGCTGCCAGTAAATTCCAGCGGCTTTTTATAGCGCGGCTCCCTGCGCCCGGGGCCAAGTCGTGCTGCTAAATATTGCTGACCACTTTTTCTTTTATGGCTTTCATGTCACTTAGCTATTGAGAGTAAGATGGATTTGCGCCGAGCCCTCATCGCGCTGCGCTTCTCGCCCCCCCATCCCAGGTCTGCGCGGGGCGGCCATTGGCGGCGGAGTGTCACGTGACCGCGGGGGCGTGCCAATGTGCGCCCTCACGGGTGTCCAGCCCCGGTCAGAGCGTGCGATCAAGACCGTGAAACAACGCGATGCAAAAGGCAACCTACTACGACAGCTCGGCGATCTACGGTGGCTACCCTTACCAGGCAGCCAACGGGTTCGCTTATAATGCCAGTCAGCAGCCGTACCCGGCGTCCGCCGCTCTGGGCGCCGACGGCGGCGAGTACCACCGCCCCGCCTGCTCGCTCCAGTCGCCGGCCAGCGCCGGGGGCCACCCCAAGGCGCACGAGCTGAGCGAAGCGTGTCTGCGCACTCTGAGCGGCCCGCCCAGCCAGCCCCCAGGCCTGGGCGACCCGCCCCTGCCCCCACCGCCGCCCCAGGCCGCGCCCCCTGCCCCACAACCGCCTCAGCCCCCGCCTCAGCCCCCGGCTCCCACCCCTGCTGCCCCTCCGCCCCCTTCTTCCGTCTCCCCCCCTCAGAATACCAGCAGCAACCCTGCCCCCGCCAGCGCAGCCAAGAGCCCCCTGCTCAACTCGCCCACCGTGGCCAAACAAATCTTCCCTTGGATGAAAGAGTCGAGACAAAACACAAAGCAGAAAACCAGCGGCTCCAGTTCAGGTAAAGGGTGCCTTCTGGAGGAGGTTCCTCTGGCCTGGCCCCCAGCGCCTCATCCCGGCTCCTTCCCTACTTCCAAGAGAGCCACCTGTCGCCTTAGCACAGTTGGGGAGCACTGGACTGCTTCTAGGGCTTCACTGCCCTCACCTCCCCCCCCCAGACTTGCAAAGTCTTTACACCTTAGGAAGGTGTGAGTGGTCTCTGCGGGTTGGAAAACTCCAGCAGGAGACCTGGTGGGGGATCTCTCTGGACCTTCCCAAGGATCAGCAAAGTTCAGACAAGTCGCAGCTCCTTCCGGTTCCAGCCTTGGAGTTAGACCGCCTTGTAGTCTAAGCAAACTGGGACACCTTCCCCATCTGGGGCTGTAGCAGAATCCAAGCAGGCCCCATCACTGTCCAGCACTCAGAGTCAAGGCTTTGCTTATCCTCAGAGCCAGCCTTTACCCCAGCAGATGGAGTGGCTGCCTCACCTCTGTAACCAAGGTCCTCCTTGGGGGAGGGGCTGTGAGCCTGTCATCCTAATGGGAACCACATGGACTCCCTGGAACCACACTCCAATGCAGGAAAAGGCCCCAGGCCTTGGGCTTCCAGCTCCCTAGTTACCTTTGCCCCCTACCTTCTCCAGCTGCCAGGTTTGAGCTTGGTGCCTGAGGACTTCCAGAGCCCAGATATAGGTAGGGGTGGGAGGAGGCCAGAGAGGACCAGAGGATACACAGTTGGTGGGCCAAGCTGGGGCAGGTAGCTTGATGACAACAGAGGCCTTCATAAACAGAACTCATCCAGAGGGGCCTGCCCTCCAAATCTCCCCCATTGCAAGTGGATGGATGCCTTCTCTGGGTTCTCTTGCTGGGAGCAGTGAAAACCTTCCGCTTTGGGGTCTCCATGCTTTTCCCATCTCCTTCAGTGGAGAGAGAATGAGCAGGCCCATCGCAGTTACTGCCTGGCTCGTTCAGGCCAGGAGGGAGAAAAAGGTGTGAGGAGCCTGTCCTTGCTGTCACTTGGAAGGCAGGGGAGCAGGGGAGCCTGCCCGCAGGGGGCTTGCAGTTTAGTGGGGCCAGAGGAAAAGGAAGGGAATCAGGATGAATAGCTCCTCCAGAAAGGAAGCACAAACCAGGGAGGCCAGCCCAGGATGGGGGTGGGAGGCTCTGCTTCTCTGTTCTTTCTTAGAGAAGCTTTGAATTTGCTCCTTGTTCCCTACGCTGTACCCCACTCCCCTGCACCCCTAACCCAGAGAGACCCTGACACCTAATTCTGAAGAGATTTTGAGAGCCTGGAGAGGAAAGGGGCCTGTCTGGGTCAGGAGCTGAGCCGGTGGCGGAGTTCCGGGCAGCCCCTGACTCGGTTCTACCTCTCTCTGTCCTGGCAGGGGAGAGTTGCGCAGGTGACAAGAGCCCGCCTGGGCAGGCTTCATCCAAGCGCGCGCGCACGGCCTACACGAGCGCGCAGCTGGTGGAGCTGGAAAAGGAGTTCCACTTCAACCGCTACCTGTGCCGGCCACGCCGTGTGGAGATGGCCAACCTGCTGAACCTCACCGAGCGCCAGATCAAGATCTGGTTCCAGAACCGCCGCATGAAGTACAAGAAAGATCAGAAGGGCAAGGGCATGCTCACTTCCTCTGGCGGCCAGTCCCCAAGTCGCAGCCCTGTGCCCCCTGGCGCGGGTGGCTACCTGAACTCTATGCATTCGCTGGTTAACAGCGTCCCATATGAGCCCCAGTCGCCTCCGCCCTTTTCCAAGCCCCCTCAAGGCGCCTATGGGCTGCCCCCTGCCTCCTACCCCGCGCCCCTGCCCAGCTGCGCGCCCCCGCCCCCGCCCCCACAGAAGCGCTATGCGGCTGCGACGGCGGGCACTGGTGCGGGAGGCACCCCCGACTACGACCCACACGCTCATGGCCTGCAGGGCAACGGCAGCTATGGGACCCCACACTTACAGGGAAGCCCCGTCTTCGTGGGGGGCAGCTATGTGGAACCCATGAGCAACTCCGGGCCGGCCCTCTTTGGCCTAACTCACCTACCCCACGCAGCCTCGGCCGCCATGGACTATGGGGGCGCCGGGCCGCTGGGCAGCGGCCATCACCATGGGCCGGGGCCAGGGGAGCCGCACCCCACCTACACGGACCTTACTGCCCACCATCCTTCTCAGGGAAGAATTCAGGAAGCGCCCAAGCTCACCCACCTGTGATGGTGGGCTCGGGACTGCGCGCCAGGAGAGCCCCCTCCCCTTTCTTTGCGTGCTTTTTTTTAAAGCTATTTTTAAAGCTTTTTTTTTTCTCTTCTTTCTCTCGCTCTTCTCTGCGCCCCCCTCCCCAATCCCTTTCCCTGTTTTGTTTTCTTTGGTAACGCGTTTTTATAGTTTATGTGACGTAGCAATCTTGGTTGCTGGAATGGTTGTATCAGTAGCGATATTTCTCTCTCCCTGCCCCTCGCTCGGCCGCTGGCCCTGCATCCTCTACCTTCTCCACTCTTTGATCAGAAACAGGGTATATGAACAAATTTTCTAGTCGAGTTTTCAATGTGAATTTGTTCGTAACATTATGGCTCCCGAGGGGAAGCGATTATTATTTTTTTAATTTTTAAGGTGTTTTTTTTTTTTAAATTGCACTTCTTGTAAAGAACGAGAAAAAAAATCAAAGGCGCTTTGAGACAGGGGCTCCCTGTGCAAGGATGACTAAGTGTACGTCTTTCCGTGTGTGTATGCTGGTGAACAGTAAGATTTATTTATATTTTTTTTGCAAGCATTGAATAATCTAAGTTTTAAATATTATTTATCCCCATCCGTTCGTATTTATATTAAAGAAATTCTGTACCCTGATTGTTCAGAAGGTTTCTTGGGCCTTTTGTTCAATAGTGTATTGGCGTACATAGAAATTTTTTTATTTGAAAGGGAAATATAATTCCTTTATAAAAACGATAATGATGCAATAAAAACCAGAGAAGATCCAGCTTTAGAAAATAGTGATTGAGATTTGTAACATCCGGCGAAACAAAAAAATAATCTGTACACGCGAAAAATGCTAATTTGTTTTGAGAGTTCTACATTCCTTGCTGCTCACATTCTGAGAAACAAAACAAAAAAAATTAAAGTTTTTATTCTGCGTATTATCTGTGTTCAGAAGGAGTTCTTTGGCTTTAGAGGGGGTCTCCAAGCCAGGTGGCGGAGTAGGCCGCAGCAGCCTGCGGCTCTCGCGTGGAGGCTTGGCCATGCGCCGCGCCGCCAAGGCCGGCGGCTTCTGGTGAAAGGCGGCCGGGGCTCCTGGAGGAGGCGGCTGTACGACGGCCCGCTGGGCTGCCTGGTTCCCAGCTGCTGCCGAGGCAGGCGGAGGGCGCAGGGGTCTGTGGGGCGCGGTGTGCGCCAGGAACAAAGGCAGCGGGGGCCGTGGCGCGGCGGGGGGCGCACAGGTGCCTCGCGGCCCCTAATCTCCACGCCGGGCCTCGGGTCCCCGAGGGCCGGCCCACGCCCTGACCCGGGCGGGACCGCCAGCCGCGCTGGGAGGCCCAAGACTTTCCAGCGGCGTTCGTTCGGCCTCCTGGTCTCCTTCGTGGCGCGTTCAAGCGTGCTGGACTGATTCGCTCCCACTGTCGCCGCGCCGAGCCCAGCAGATGCGAAGGTCCCCAGGCTCGCCCCGGTGTCCAGCAAGAGCAGGGCTGAGCTCGGGAGCCCTTCCTTGGACTGCCTGGACCCAGTTTCCGCTTGGGATTTTGTGTAGTCCTGTAGTATTTTGTGGCATCCCCTGGATTTATTTCCTCTCCTTTCCTCTCAGCTTTTTTTTTTCTGGCCCCAGGGGGAGGGAAAATAGGAGGTTGGTATCTTTCTAATATAAATGCAATTGGAGTTACTTATTTCATTTGATGCTACAGGAGCTAAATATTACTCTCTTTTTTTTCACTCCTGGCTTTACGATTAGCGCTGCCTACTGCCTGGCTGGTAGAGACAAAGGCAGGCACAATCAAAGGAAATATTTTCATCTGCAGATCAAAGATTTGTCCGGAGAAGGAACCAAATGCAGAAAATGCAAACCTCAGAGCTGCACCCCAATGCTGCCCCCTACCCCCACCCCAGGGTGTAAGTCTGGACCTGCCAGCATCTGGGGACCAGGGGTATCTGAGACTTCTCCCTGGATTCTATCTTTCAGAGGCACAAGTGGGAAATGTCGCCATTTTGTTTGCAATCCTAAATATCCATCATCATGGCCTCTGTGCCCCCCCTTCCTCAGGTGATCCCTCCAAGCTGGCACTGATGCCATGTCTGGGGACCTGCTAGATCCTAGTCACTTGCTTTTAGGGAACCGCCTCCTAAGGGGCTTTAAGGGGTGGGGATCAAGTTCAGAGGCTGCGGAGCCAGCTTCGCACCCCGGGGTGCCTCCCTCATTTCTGTCCCCAAATGCTTCTTTTCTTTATTTCTTTGCCTTTTTCTTTTCTTTTTTTTTTTTAAAGTTTGGATTGAGGAAAAGCGGATTTCCCCTCCTCCCGCCTGGCACCCCCACCTTCCTGCGGAAGTATGATGCGCTCCTCAGAACCACGCGAAACCCGCGGACACAGTAGGCTTTGTGAGGGCCGGCACTTCCACCTTTGGGCAGGTCCCGCTGTGCAGAGATAGTCTTCTTTTAAGTAAGAGAGAGAGAGAGAGAGAGGAGAGAGAGAATGAGCAAGAGAGGGAGAGAGAAAGAGAGAGAACAAGCCACCCAAGGACGAAAATCTTTCACTACTTGCACTCATTCTTCAAAAAAAAAAAAATCTCTTAAGCTGAGGAAGGAAGGTTCTGGAGGTTTCCTTCTTCCCCCAGGGCACAGACTTTTAAATGAGATTCTAATATGATTCCCTGCCCTCCCCCCATCTTGCAGTCGAGACATTCGTGTTGGCGTTCAGAGCAAAAACAACAGCAACAACAAAAAACAACCAAAAACTGTATCAGTCTCACCCCCAGCTTCCTAGATATGAAAAAGAAATCCTTATTACAATAGCTCCCGAGTTAAAGTGATAGGTTTGGGGAAAATTTCAGTGCTGAGTAGTCAAAGTAAAGGGTGTTCCTCCAGATGGTATTTGAATCAAGGCAGCCGAGGCAGGCAGAAGGTTCTCACCCACGCAGTTCCTGACAAAGCCCCGGCGGTGGGTAGGCAGCACTGCTCCTTCCTCCAACCCCCCACCCCTTAACCCCTCAATATTTTCTCGTTAGAGTCTGAAGAAGCCCACCATCCCAGAAGTCTGCCACAAACCTTGCCTAAAAATCTACCCTGTAACCCCTTCCATTGCCCCAAAAAAGATCTTTAAAAAAAGGACTATAGTTTTCCTTGTTTACTTGCGTTTCCTGCTCTCCTCTTTGCTGGGCCACATTTGATCTTGGAAAGAGCTGGAAGCTGAAATGTGTTCTTAAGGGCCAGGAGCTGTCAAGGCATTTGGTGAGCAAGATTGATCGCGCCCAGACTTCCTCCAGAGCTTTGTTTGGAATAAAAGCAAGAAAAAACTGGAAAAAAAAAACCCTCACATTTTTTTTCCATAATAGCATCTCTATCTGCAAAGTGATGCTGTGGGCTAGTTACTGATGGAGACCACTTTATATCTAATTCCCAGCCCAAACCTCTTTTGATGCCCGCCTCAGCGCTGGAGTCCTGCCCTTGCTCCTTGGTTGGCCTTTCTTGTTTTCTACTAGATTTTTCTCCCCCGCCAACTGCTCTCTCCTTGGCTATCAGAATGATTTATTTTCCTGCCACTGATGCCTGCCAGCCTGGGGGAGGCTGGTCACTTGGTCCATTTCAAAGGAAGCAAAATCAAATCAGCATCCTCAGGGTTTGGGGGGATAAGAGGTACCTTCAACTCCTCTCCTCTCCTCTCCTCTTCTCTCCTTTCTCCCTGACTCCCTCTCTCCCTCACTACTTCCCTCTTTCATGCTTAGTTGGCTTTTAAAAAGTTATTGTTTGGTACCTAAAGATGTTCTCTTTTGAACCCTCCAGCGCCGTCCAAGATGCACTGTCTCAAGTCTCAGAATTAGAAAAAGAGACGGAAGGAGGAGAAGATCTGTCATTCCTCCTTGGGTCGTCCCTTCTCTCCCCAGCCGTGTCCTTTCCCAACGCAGGGCGTGCAAGAAGAAGTGAGAAGAAAAGTCTGGCTTCAAGGGAGCGCTGACTGCTTCGCACCCAACCAGCACCCCCACCCCCCAGCTCGAGCGACCAAGGACTAGGAGAAGGGTAGGAAGAGAGTGAGAGTGAGAGAGAGAGAGAGAGAGAGAGAGAAACTAGCGTCTTCTACCTTCCTGCTGCTAACTTCCAACAGACTTCCTGCAAATCGGAAATACTCACCGCACCCGAGCTCTACGGGTATGAAACCCACAGTGCCAGGAGCCGCACGCGCCTGCTCGGGGGGGTGGCCTTTCTTGGGCTGCTCGCCGCCCTGGCTGGCTACGGGGATGTGGACAACATGGACCTGGGGCTGTTGTCTCGCTTGGCACATGCATCTATCTTTCTCCAGCCACTCCAGAGAAGTTGATGGCGCAGGAAGGTCGGGAAGCTTCGAGAGCCGCCTCCCCTTTTCCTCTTCCCGCGGGAGCCAGATGCAAAGCCGCCGTGGAAAAGCCGCCTAACAATGGGCGGGGGGGGGCGCGGGCTCCAGGCTAGACCTGGGGAGGGGGGCGAGAGGCTGCGAAGCGTGTTGGGGTGGGGGTGGGTGGTGAAAAGGGAAGGAAAGGCGAACAGGAGAGAGAGAGGGAGAAGGAATGGGGAGAAAAGAAAAACGAGGGAAAGAGGTTAAGATAGAGGGGCAGTTTAAGACATCAGTTCTGAGATCCAGGAACTGGCTTTAGGGAAAGGGGGTGGGGGGTAAAGGGGGCCGCCCCCTACTCTTTCTCCTTTCCCATTCTCCCTCTTTCCGCCGGCGCCTCTCCCGGCATCCCTCTCCCTTTCTCGCTTTCTTTCTCCCTATGTCCTCGCCTTGGTCTCTCCGCTTCTTCCTTCTGCTTGAACAGAACTTGTGTTGGCTGGGATGCGGGGGCCCTCGGGTGTCAAAACTTTGAAGATTAATGGATTACTTTGTTAATGACTGTAGGCGTCAGACGGAGGTGCTTAAATGATTTGTGAGGTGCGAGGCGTCTTCCCGACAGTCCCAAACAATGCGCGGAGTGTGCGGGGGAGGCAGAGGGCCGCCAACAGCGGGACCGGCGGCAGGGCGCACCCTGGCGCACGCTCGCCCCCGCACGCACCCGTGGGGGCAGTGGCTTGGTCCTGGCTGATGGCGTGGCGGCCAGGTTCCCTCCCCCCCACGACGGCCCCCCATGCGCGCCCGGGCATCCCCACCCACACCCGCATCCCTGTGTTTTTGCCCGGAAAAAAGTGTCAATAAAGGCTTGCTGGCCCCCAATGAGGCGTTCCTTCCCGACTTTTTTGGATCAATCAAACAGACAGTGGCTTCTTTTGATTAAAGCCCAAATTGTCATTGGGCAGAGGCAATCATGTGACAGCCAATTCGGTCCAATTTCAACCTTGTCTCCATGAATTCAATAGTTTAATAGTAGCGCGGTCCCCATACGGCTGTAATCAGTGAATTAGAAAAAAAACACCCCAGCAGCGATCTTCTATGATAGATTTTTTTCCTCCTCCTCCTCCACCTCCTCCTCCTCCTCCTCCTCTGCGCTCGCCTTTTTCCTGGGCCTCGCCCCCCCAAAGCCCCTCCAAAAGAGAGAACTTTTTCTCCGAGGGGGCTCCAAGGAGAAGGCCATGAATTACGAATTTGAGCGAGAGATTGGTTTTATCAATAGCCAGCCGTCGCTCGCTGAGTGCCTGACATCTTTTCCCCCTGTCGCTGATACATTTCAAAGTTCATCAATCAAGACCTCGACGCTTTCACACTCGACACTGATTCCTCCTCCTTTTGAGCACACCATTCCCAGCCTGAACCCGGGCAGTCACCCTCGCCACGGCGCCGGCGGCCGCGCCAAGCCGAGCCCCGCGGGCAGCCGAGGCAGCCCGGTTCCTAGCGGCGCCCTGCAGCCGCCCGAGTACCCCTGGATGAAGGAGAAGAAGGCTGCTAAGAAAACCGCCCTGCCGCCCGCCGCCGCCGCCGCCGCCGCTGCAGCCACCGCCACCACCGGCCCTGCCTGCCTCGGCCACAAAGGTCAGTCCCGAGCCTGGGCCCCAGGTCTTCGGGACCCTCGTCTCCCCGAGAGCCGCTGTGGGGGGAGGGGCGCACGGGAGCGTGGGCCGCGGGCGCGCGGGGCTCTGGGTGGCGATGCTCGGCCGATTTCTCCTGTCCCGGTGGGCTTAGCCAAGGCGGAGTGGGAAGTAGGCTGAGTGCAAAGGCAGGGGGACCCTGGCACGCTGCACCAGGAGACGCACACATATATGTTTTTGGGGCGAGGGGGGGGACTTTCCCTAACTTGTGTAATGTGGGATGATTTATTTGAGTTGGAACTGACCTCCTCTTGTCTAGTTGTCCTAGAGTTTGGCTTTTTGACAGTAATGAAGAGTGATAGATAGCTCTTGCTCAGCTAAGCAGCTGAGGCATTAATTATAAATTGTGTTGCAGCTAATATAAAGTTTGCTCCCGGATGGAGAGGTTCGGGGCGGGGATGGGGGTGGGTGGTGGTGGGGGGAGAGCACCAGGAGGGAACGGGATGGAGGTGGAGGAGAAGGGGGTCTCCCCCGGGTCGGGCTCCTAGGAAGGGCAGCACAATAGCCCTGCTGCAAGCCGGGGGCGGCCATTTTGTTGCGGGTGAGCCTCGCGGCGGCTGCGTTAATCCTCCCGTGGACAGGGCCCACTCGGACCCCCTCCGCCTCCAACCGTGCACGTCTTCGTTCGCTTTGCTCTCCCACCCCTCCTCCTTTTCCGCAGAGTCCCTGGAAATCGCCGACGGCAGCGGCGGAGGCTCCAGGCGCCTGAGGACTGCCTACACCAACACGCAGCTGCTGGAGCTGGAGAAAGAATTCCACTTCAACAAGTACCTCTGCAGGCCGCGCAGGGTGGAGATCGCCGCGCTACTGGATCTGACGGAGAGACAAGTCAAAGTGTGGTTCCAGAACCGCAGGATGAAACACAAGCGGCAGACGCAGTGCAAGGAGAACCAGAACGGCGACGGGAAGTTTAAGAGCCTCGAGGACTCGGAGAAGGCGGAGGAGGACGAGGAGGAGAAGTCTCTCTTTGAGCAAGCCCTGGGCGTCTCGGGGGCCCTGCTGGAGAGGGATGGCTACACTTGTCAGCAGAACGGCCTCTCCCAGCAGCAGGCGCCTAACGGACACAATGGCGACTCCCAAAGTTTCCCAGTCTCGCCTTTAACCAGCAATGAGAAAAATCTGAAACATTTTCAGCACCAGTCACCCACTGTTCCCAACTGCTTGTCAACAATGGGCCAGAACTGTGGCGCGGGCCTCAACAATGACAGCCCCGAGGCCCTGGACGCGCCCTCTTTGCAGGACTTCGCAGTCTTCGCTGCAGACTCCTGCCTGCAGCTCTCCGAGGCCGTCTCGCCCAGCCTGCCCGGCTCCCTCGACAGCCCCATGGATCTCTCGGCTGACAGCTTTGACTTTTTCACCGACACACTGACCACCATCGACCTGCAGCATCTGAATTACTAAAACACAGTGGAGCCGAACAAAGCACCACAACACCAACACAGAAACTCCTCTGCCCAGGTGGCCTGGCTTAGCCTGATCCTGGAGGTCCAGTGCTCCACCTCGCTTTCTTTTCTTCCTCGCCCACCAGCTCCCTCCTTTCAACGTTGAGGATTTTATTTTTCCCCCCTGTTCGTTTAGTGATCGCCCCTGCCTGACCCCATCCCTGAGCCATCTCTGCTTACACATTAAGTTGGAGTTTTAGTTGTTTGAAGACCTAATCCAGTTACACTCTGTGATAAATCCTGACAGCAATATTTGAGGCCTGCAAGAAAGTGATCATAAATTGTATCTTCACTTTCTTTTTATTTTTGTATTACATTAGGATGCATTGTCATGTGTATTTTTGGTAGAATAAATGCTCCTTTGCTATAAGTAGCTTTCTTATTTTTTTCCTCCTTCTCCTTCTTTCTCAAGATTTCTAACCGATTTCAATTTCTTCTTTTAGTCTAACTTGGTAAATAAAAAGTCTGGTCACAACTCATCTTTTTCCATTTCAATATATTTATTAAGGTGGCATGTGTAAAGTCTTCAATAGACAAGCAACACAATAAAAAAGCCAGAAAATGAATAGGCCTTTGACAAGCAGTTTTTGACTTTCTTAAAATATATATATATATACATAAAGCAATGGATTTGGTTTTCAGAGTACAGGCTTAAACTGTAGATTTTATTTAGTCCTGCAAACAGGATGGAGCAGCCTAAGAGTTGGGCCCAGTCCAGGTTTTTGAAAAGTGCAGAAATAAAAGTGCCTCTAGGACCACCCACCCACCCCCACCCCCAGCACCAGGAACAGGTCCACTGGTAGAGTTGCTTGACCCAGTGACCAGGCTCCAGTGCCATAACGAAATTATCAACAATTCATTTATTTAATACATGTTTGTCCCAAACATCTACATTCCTGCATTCCAGCCTTTCCTCCCCCAGTGCACCCCCCCCCACACACACGTTTTCAGGGTGGCTGATGAATCTCCCAGCTGTTGATGAGCTCAGGCCAAACGGACCTAAAAGACAGAGAAAAACAATAAAACAAAAACAATGGTTACTAGCTGCCAAATGCATTCCAGCAAAGGTTCTTTCCAATTCTCTAGTTCAGTCATTCTAGGATTTTTTTTTTCTTTCCTCCCCATGGCCAGAAAAATCAATGTTTCATTTTAAAATCTGTTTACGTTGCTAATAATGGATCATTAAGACTTGGAAGTCAGGTTAGCAAGTTGAGGTTTAAAATAGAGTGTTTCTGCACCAGGGGTTATAAATTAACCCAGTTTCTAGAGAGCGAAAGAGGATGGAGAAAAAGCACTTTATATGAAATATCAATAAAATGTGATCTAGGGAATGTGACTGGGTTCTTCCACCCCCCCTTATTTTTTTACTTTCCCTCCTGTTTATTTTTCCCCTTCTGAGAGCTCAGTTCTGATGGCCACTTACCTTGAGAAGACACAGCGTGTATGCAACATGTGTGTGTAGCGGGTTGATTTACAGGCCCAGCTCTTAACAGCAGAGGCTTGCAAGTTGTCATGAAATCCTGACCTTTCGGTATGAGTCTGTTCCCTACCTCCCCTCACCCCTTTCCCCCCTAAATCCTAAGCAGCCCCTAAGCAGCAGCTCGGGGCGTGTGGGGACCGCGGCAGCCCAGCGGGCCCACCGGCTCTGCGCCGAGCCCCGCCGTCCCCGCCGTCCCCGCCGCGGCCAGGGCTGCGCCGCTCCTGGATGCGATTCGTCCTGCGCTCATAAATCAAACGCTTTCTATGAATGAGAATGTCATCAAAGAGATCAATTGCAGGAACACATGCACAAATAAAAATCCTCTTACGTATTTGCTGGGGATCCCCCGTCCGAAAGCATTAAGTTAGAAGGCGTTTAGTCATAATTCATTTTTATGGCTCTTTTAAAACAACAGCTTGGCTGAGCCGCGCAGGCCGTGAACAGCTCGCGGCCTCAGCGGCGTTTTGTCTGCTCCTAGTTCCTTCCCTCCCGAGGGGACCGCCTGAACAGAGGCGCTCTCGGCCGAACCCGTCGCTTGCAGGGGCGCGCTTGGGGGCGTTCAAAGGGACTTCAGTTCGAATGGGGGACGCTGACTTACTAACCCAGCAGCCTCCTATTAAGGACCCGGATTGCTCGATCGTGGGGGTGGGGTGGGAGAAGGAACCGGGGTACAGACGTCTGCAGGCTCCAGGCCGCGGGATGCTGCTGCTTTTGTGAGTAGCTCCGGAGAGAGCTGCGTTCCGGGCCGCCCGCGGTGACGGGAGCCCGCCCGGCTGCGAGGACCCGGGCCTGCCCAGAGCGCAGCGCCCGGCGCGAAGGCGGGACCGACGCGGGCCTGTACGCCGCGGCGAATTTGTAATCCCCGGCAAAGCACCCCATCCCGGGCCGCCCTCGGGAAATGAAGCCGGGAGAAAGAAATTAGAGGGGGCAGGAAGAAGAACGCGGAGGCGGAGAAACGGCAGAGAAGGGCAAAGCGGCCTCGGCCGCAGCTTCGTGGCCGGAGCCCTAGAGCCCAGTAAACGCCGGCAGACAAGGGGCACAATGGTCTGGGCCCGAGGCCAGGGCTGGGGGACAGGATGCAGGGAGGAGAGCAGATGGCTCCCACCACCAGCACCTTCCACCGGAATTCCTTCCCTCCGGGTCGCTGAAGGCCTCCTGGAAGGCACCAGCAGATGACTTAAGAGCTGGGGCAACTTCTGCTGTTCCCCACCCCCGCACCTCTGCACCCCGTTTGGGGACGGGTCAGAGGTCATAGAGAAATGCCATTCCAGAAGGAATACCTGGGGAAAATATTTTATTGCCACTGAGAAAGTCAGTCTAGGGTTCTCCCCTCACCCTCTCCCCCCATTGGGGACAGGCTGGGGGGAAGATCTCCTGTGAAAAGGACAGAGAATCCAGAAAGGGCACCCAACCCAAAATACGTGTGCCCTCTGTGGCAGAGCGGGGTTGGGGAGGCTGAAGTCAAAGGGGGACATTCAGGCCATGTCCATTCCTCATTACCGGCCCTGTCCGGTCGACTACAAAATCTACGCAAGCAATGACTGTGGTTTTCCCCTACTTAAAAGCGTGTCACTTCTCGCTCTTTGGCCTATTCTCGCTTATAAGTCCAGGGTTGACGCGGCAGTAAACAACGACTTACGACCCCAACTACAGGACCCCTGGCCCTGGAGAAGGCTCGGGTTCGCACGTGTCTCTAGGGAAAGACGCGCAGGTTCATTCGGCAACCACCGGGTCCGCTGGGAGGAGACGATGTTGCGGGAAAGCAAAGTGTCCCCAGCCTCCCACCCCCCGCCACCATCAACCATCTGTCCGCCTCCCCTCCCACCTGCCAGCTTCCACGCCAGACTTGAGTCAGAGTGGGGGTGGGGTGGGCGGAAAGAGGAGGCTCTCCCACTCCAATGCTCCCTTCCCCCACACCCACCGAGGACCGTGGCGGGGGTAGTGGGATGCGCTCTGTGGGACCTGCGGCCCGCGCCGCAGCGCGCAGGCTCCGGGACTCAGGCGGCGGCAGATGGCCTGCAGCACTCGGCCCGGCCCCCACGCTAGCCACGTTTGCCAGCGTCATCTCTTCCCCCGCCTCCTGCCCCGCCAAACCCTGCGGCCGAGCAGCTCCAGATCCCGGAGGGCTCCCCGGGCGAAACTAAGCGGGGAGGAGAAAGGGGCGGAGAGCGGGGAGAACCGAGTGGGAGGGCGACCCTGAGTCCCGCTGCCCGCCCCCCTTCTCCCGCCTTTCTCTGCGATCTCGGAGCGGGGGCTCAGCCGCCCCCAGGGTTCGGGTTACAGAAGCTCCTCATTGCCATGCTAATGGCGAACTCGGGTTGAAGGAAGTGGGCTGCGGGGTCCCAGTGTAGAAAAGGGAAGTTTCTTTTCTTGTCCTCGGCCGCTCCACGCCCACCG
Organism: Ochotona princeps; assembly: GCF_030435755.1. NCBI lineage: Eukaryota > Metazoa > Chordata > Mammalia > Lagomorpha > Ochotonidae > Ochotona > Ochotona princeps. Next base: position 27,267,061 of record NC_080851.1, read on the forward strand.
GGGGTCCTCCCGGCTAGCCCGCCGCGTCCTCCCTTCTCCCCATTCTGAGCTGACGGAGCTGGTGGCCAACCTCGCCCTGCGTCGCTGTTCACTGGGGTCATCACAGCCCCTAGGCCTCACGCAGGGACAATGCTGTGCCTGTGCCTTGGGAGCCTGGAGTGTTTTGTCGCCGGATTCCCACCCTTCCGGCTCTGTCAGCTTGGGAATCTGCCGCTGTTGCAGCCACCCAGCGCGCCCCGACCCACCTACTCCCGCCACGACGAGGGCCCAGGAGCCCCAATCCCTTCTTACCTCTGGCTAGTTCACCTTTCGGAGCTCGGCGGGGCGGGGTAGGGGGTGGCTCCCAGCCCCCACCTCCCGGAGGGTGGGAGGTGCGCGGATTCGGGCGCGCGCTAAAGGCAGCCTCTGCTCCCTTTCGCCCCAGAGCTGTGAAGCTGCGTTGGCAGCCACCGCAGCTTCTGCCGCCTCCTGGGCCGCCTGGGGGGGCGACTGCGCGTCACCTAGACCGAGGAGCGCCGGGACTTAAATGCCACTGAAACGGTGATCCATCACCGCCGGAGCCGGCAAACTTTCGTAGGCGGCTCGGTTATTGGCTGGCTAAGTCACGTGCGTCTCTCCGGGCGCCCTCCGCCCTCGCTCCCCCCCCTCTTGCGCACTGTACATTCATATCATTTTTCTTCTTCGGCCTCATGGAGGAAGTGAGAAAGTTGGCACGATCACCCACGGCTTCCCAGGACCCGGTCACTCAGTGACAGATGGACAATGCAAGGATGAGCTCCTTCCTGGAATACCCCATCCTTAGCAGTGGCGACTCCGGGACCTGCTCAGCGCGAACCTACTCCTCGGAGCATGGGATTACAACTTTCCAGTCGTGCGCAGTCAGTGCCAACAACTGCAGCGGTGACGATCGCTTCCTAGTGGGCAGGGGGGTGCAGATCAGCTCGCCCCACCACCACCACCATCACCACCACCACCACCATCATCACCCTCAGCCGGCCACTTATCAGGCTTCTGGAAATCTGGGGGTGTCTTACTCCCACTCAGGTTGTGGTCCAAGCTATAGTGCGCAGAACTTTGGTGCGCCTTACAGTCCCTATGGGTTAAACCAAGAAGCAGACGTAAGTGGTGGGTACCCCTCGTGCGCTCCTGCTGTGTACTCTGGAAACCTCTCATCTCCCATGGTCCAGCATCACCACCACCACCACCACCACCAGGGTTATGCCGGGGGCACGGTGGGCTCGCCTCAGTACATTCACCACTCATACGGACAAGAGCACCAGAGCCTGACCCTGACCACGTATAATAACCCTCTGTCCCCTCTCCACGCCAGCCACCAAGAAACCTGCCGCTCCCCTGCCTCGGAAACGTCTTCTCCGGCACAGACCTTTGACTGGATGAAAGTAAAAAGAAATCCTCCCAAAACAGGTGAGGCCTGCCGACCAGTGGATACAAACCTACAAGAGTCTGGCAAGGAAAACTAACATTTTTTTTTTTTAAAGCAAGGGTTCTTGGTTCTGACCAGTATGGTTGAGCAAGGAGAGAGTGCCCAGGTGTGTTGAGCTAAGCAGTCTCTGGACTGTTGTACTTGTTGAGGGGCTAGGGTCTAAATGTTCTGGAAATAGGAAATGTGTGTGTGTGGGGGGGTGAGGTGTTGGTGTTATCCTGCTAGTATCTCCTGGCTCCATTAATCATCAGTCTGACCAAGCTAATGCATGAGTTCAGGTTAACACCCGATTGCTCTCCAATACCATTTGGGGATTGGAGACGTTCTTGATTTACGCTTTACACGGAAAGTTGCCCTGAAGAACATAGGGCATCTCTGATTGATTTTATAGTTTCTTCTTCTTCTTCTTCTTCTTCTTCTTTCAATTTCATCTTTTGCTCTCATGGCTTCTTATCCCACCGCAGGGAAAGTCGGAGAGTTCGGCTACGTGGGTCAGCCCAACGCCGTGCGCACCAACTTCACCACTAAGCAGCTCACGGAGCTGGAGAAGGAGTTCCACTTCAACAAGTACCTGACACGGGCTCGCAGGGTGGAGATCGCTGCATCTCTGCAGCTCAACGAGACACAGGTCAAGATCTGGTTCCAGAATCGACGCATGAAGCAGAAGAAACGGGAGAAAGAGGGGCTGCTGCCCATCTCTCCAGCCACCCCTCCTGGAAGCGAGGAGAAGGCTGAGGAATCCTCTGAGAAGTCCAGCCCCTCACCCTGCATCCCTTCGCCGGGGTCCTCTACCTCTGACACCCTACCTACCTCTCATTGAGGCCTTGTTGGGCCCCAGCCCCTGCAGTTCAGCCTGCTCCTAGGAACAGGAGCTTTGGACTTAAAGCACATTCTTAGCTTATCTTGCTTTCCATTGAAGCCTCCCCCCTCCCATTCCTAGCTGGAGAGCTCCTAGCCAGGACAATGGATTTCCAGGGAAGTCTGGACTGGAGACTTGCTAAAGGATGCTGCTGCTGCTGCTGCTGTTAACTCCTTAATCCAGTTTGGGTGCCAACATTAATTCCTGTGGGTCCCTAGGAGAGTTCCCCAGACCCTCTTGTTCCTTTCAAACACTCTTTTGGAAAAACAGGCTCCTTTGCCAGTGAAAATATGCCAAAGAGAGGCCCCTCGTCTTTTACCTCAGCTGCATACAGTTAGCCCCTCCACCTTACCCTTCAATGTAGGATAGAGTTTGGGAGTTCATGGAGATGTGCTATGAGTGTATTTATGCCAATTAACTCATCCCTTAATTTAATTCAGTTTCCAGTGTGTGGGTTTGCTGGTTGTAAATACTTTGTCCTGAGAGGTTTATCTTTATATAGATTTTTCTAGAAATGTTTTAGATTATGTGTCTAAAACAGACAGGGTGGGCAAACTCTCACATTTGGTATAATTTTACATATGACTGTAGGTGTCAGGGTAAGTTTTCTCACTTCCACCCAATCAGATGCCCCCCAGAGCAGCTTCCATTTGTTCTTTCAAATGGTTAAGAAGGCCTTGAGAGAGCACAAGATTCGGAACCTGGCTTCCTGTGTTAAATGCCTCCTAACCTGCCCCTTTCTTCTTGCCATCTCTGGCCACTCTATTTTAAATTCCTGCTGGATAAGCTGGAGCCTAAAGGAATCATTCAAAGCAGCCTCTTCCTTCCACAGGTACCTTGACTGGATGTTTTCAGCTCAGTTGTTGATGATGTGATGGGTGGCACAATGAATGTATATCTTGTGTGATTCGTGAATAGTCTTTTGCATGTCGCACAATGTTTTGATGTCCCTGAAGTAGCACACTGAGTCCTGTCAGTTACCTTTTGTGAACCTATGATATCCCTCATTTCCTGTACAATCATGAACAGCTCTGAGATCCTGGGGTGATGTGATCCGGAGCAGAGTTTACGGGTCTTAAGATGTCTGTAATAAATAGATCCAGTTTCAGGTATGCTGCAGCGTTTGTATGTGGCTGGGTTACCATTGTGGAGTCCCAGTAAGCTAGCTGGTTTCATGTGGGGAAGGGGAGATGGGTGCTGTGTGTTTTCAAAGAGGTGGATCGTTTCTTCTTGAATAAAAAGTGAATGTTTTCCATTATCAAGCAGCTGACGCATTCCCTATGAGTGCAATTTTATCAAAGCTGGGGTCTGTCTAATAGCTTCTCTTTCAATGAACAAGAGCTCACTTCTTGCGAAAGTTCATATTGGGGAAAGAAAAGAAAATGAATGGTGAAGAAATTTATGAAGTAGATCTATTTTTGAAACAAACATGGATACTTTCTGGGTCAAGTGCTAACCTTTTCACCTCCAACTGAATGTTGACATCTATATAAACAGAACCCCATTCTAAAGCTGAACCTGTCTTCAGCCAGTCTCTCCTCACATCAGTGACCCAAGAGCTAAGAGATTCACATTTAATTAGATCCTGTATAAAGCTGTTTTGTGGATGGATCCTTCCCTCTCCCTCCCTTCTTTTTGGACTGTCGGGGGTTCTTCTAATATATTTCACCCTTTACATGGAGTGTGGCCTGTTTTCAGTAAACTCTTACTTCCCTCCTCCATTCTTCCGGATCAACATTTTACCCCTTCCCACTACTCACTCCCTTCTCTGGGTTGTATATCTTTTACCTTACATACTGATTTCATAACCTTTCTGGCTAGGATGGGTTCCAAGCTATAAGTCCATGTCACATAACCAGAAAGAAAAGTTCTCCTTTTCTCCTCTGGGCTCAACAGGTTCTTCCAGGTGAACTTGTGGTAGCCGACCTGAAGCCTTTAAATTTTCATGTTGTTTCTGACCTAGGCAAATGCCTATTCTCTTAGAGGAGATCAGCAAATGACAGAGTTCAAAGTTCCTCTCCTCCCAGGCCTCTTCCCACTTACCCTTTACTTTCACACATTTTTGCAAGCTTTAATTTGGTCCCAAGGGCAGTGCAGAAAATTTACAGCATTACAAACAGATACAGACATATGACTTCCTTCCTTCTCACAGGGTGTTTTACAAAGGATTGGCTGGCAGAGGGAAAACCCTGCAAAAACTTGGAATCTGCAGGCCTTCGCAAGCCTGCCTGAGAGTTCACAGCCTTGTTAAAGGAGGCAAGCCGGGTCTTCACAGACCTAGTGGCTGCGGCCATATCAAGGGCATGGTGCCCGCCCTTTGGCTGCCGGGATCTGCGGTTGCCTCTGAAAGACTCCAGTGGATGGAGGAGAACTTCAAAGACGGTCAATCCTTTCTTTCATTTCCCGCCCTGGCCTGATGCTGTATCTATTGTTTATTAGTGTAAGGCCACACAGCAAAACAGATGGCTGACTTCCAAATACTTTAATGTGCTAAAGTGTCATTTGCATGCATGCCACTGCCTTGATTTCAATATCTAAAAGCACAACCAGACCCGCTGGAATCCCGGAGATTCCAATCTTTAAGGTGCTGGTCTTAATGCAGTTGGGAGCAACGAGGCCGATAAATTATGCCTAAACATCCTTAACCTTCTCTAGATCGTAGAATAAATTAGTTAACGAGCAATGTATTTAGGAGGCATTAATATACCTTTCAACAAGGAAAACATTTGTATCTTTTTAGCTGTCCCAATCGATTAAATCAAAGGCGCTTAACACATCTTATTTCAAGGTTTCTTTTTCTGCTTTGGTCTCCCAGCAGTGTGGTTAGCTCCTTGAAAAATGACAGCAATGGTCCTGGAAAGGACATAAAGAGGAAAAACAAAACCATCAGTAAACTTCAAAAGGAAACAAGGGTCTCTATTAGAGATATGGGATTAATTGACAGTTCTAGTCTCTAATGCTTTCCCTTCACTTCCTCTATATTCTTGGGTAGTGATCCCCCAAATTCAGGGTGTCCTCACACTAGGCTGAGGGGAGGGCTGGCTGTGGCTCTGCTCTGGGCTTCACCTTTGAAAGTTTACTTTTAGAGGCTATTCAGATGCAGTGGTGTTTTCCTCAGGGGCAATCAGATTCAAACCGATCAATATTTACTCAGTCTGAAAGGGTTGTTGAAAAGGCTGCTAACAACAAACTGCTTAGCTGCTCACGCCTGTTTAATCTCAGGTTCACCGAAAGTTCAAGAAGAGATGAATGCAGTGATGGGTCACTTTAGAATGGATCCCGCGGTTTATCTGAGCTCTCAGCTAGAGGCAACAATTATAGTTCCATCCCACTTCAGGAAAGGGGCAACTTTCCTATTATTCTTTTGCTAAACAATGTTTACTAGAAACTTAAAACACTTTCTTCTTCTCCCTTCCTGATTCTCTCCCCGCCCCCAGTCCTTGCTTTTTTGGGAAGCTTTGAGTAGCCCTTCTCCTGCCGTTTTCTCTGGTTTTCTGTCAATCTATTAGGTTTCATTAGACTTAAAACAAGTTACATTGGATATTTTGAAAACAAAGTTAAATTTAGTCTGACAGAAGTGATCCACTTTATTTCAGATACCAGGAGCTAAGAAATGAAGCTGTTTGGACTATTAGGGTTTATTTAGGCAAAAAGAACAGGGCAAGATTGAATTGAAATCCATTTGTGTTTGAGTAATATTGACAATCAAAGCCTTAGTGGCCCTCCGAGACGGCTCTTCAGAAAAGAGTTGGGGAGAGCAAGAGGAATTAGTCTGTGCAGAAGCAAATACCTCAGGTGGAAAGTCAGCTTTAAAATTTGACCCTCTTCTAGAGCACGAGCTACTGAGAGATGAGAAAAGAATACCCAAGGAAGCCAGTGGGGAATGATGGGCAGAAGATGCTGGACACTGAAGCTAATTGCTACAGCTCTTCAGAGGTCAGAGTTCATGTAATCACTGCATAAATGCATACTAAATAGGGGTTTATTAAGCCTTCCTGATGGCTAAGCACGTCTGTGAAAAATGGTCACCGCTGTTTGTCTTTCTTCCTTAAGAATAATTATTCTTGAAGTTAGGAGCTCCAGGCATTTGAGTTTAATTTACTACTTTGAGAGATACGCAGCATGTTGGTTCGGTGTTTATGCTGGGTGGGATTGTACAATACTTCAGAAATGTTATGGCTTTTCCAACACACAAGGACACAAGTTAGCATGCTGTTACCACTGGGCTATAAGATAAGGGCGTCACTGGCTGGCTGGTTTTGCAAATCCTATGCTGCTGATAAGCTTACTCCATGCCCGTCTTTGGGAGGGCACACAGAAGTTCTGCAGAACTACACAGCCTCTTATTTTACAAACCAGGAAAAGGTACCCAGGCGTGGAATGATTCGCCTAACAGCACATATTGTCATGCTCTTACTTTCTAAATAAAAACCGGGTGGCTTACAGCCCAAGTTCAGCACACTTTTCCATTTTAAAATCCTGGTTTTCCCTCCAGTTGATGCTTTGTGACTTATTTCAGGCTGGACCTCATCCACCTTCGTCCACTTCTGTTTCACTGACCATCTACCCAGTCAAGTCTTTGCAATGTTGCGGTCACTAGGATTATTTGCTATTTGAAACAACTTTCTACTGAAGGTTGATAGCATTTTGTTCCAGTAATCAAACATTGGGCTATGTGTCCTTGGCACATTCTTAAAACATAAAGGTACAGCGAGCAGGTAAGAGTTAACACACAAATAAGTGTTCATTTGGTTTGAAAGATTAGACTGGGGAAGAATAAATGAAAGAGAAGTTGCCTGGATCCAAGTTCAGTCTCCATTCAGTAGTTCAGACATTATCAACCAGATAGGGCTCAGAGAAGCACCGAGCCAGGTTCCTACCCTGCATCTTCTGTTTACTTGCTTTTTACTGTTGCATTCTTCTGATTCACACTCACACATCACACACACACACACACACACACACACACACAGAAGCCTAAACCATTTACAAAATTTCCTTGCAACACACGTTCTACATTCCGCTGCATCTTTATGGGGTCCTGCAGATCTCAGGGGAACCTGTTGTCCAAAGGGACATCAGTGGCTGTCAGCTGAACTGGAATCCTCAGTGATTTCCAACCTTATTTTTAATAATAAACCAGCCAATTGCAGATAAAATCTCAAAGACCTGCCCTCTGAGGCACAGCCTGTGAACGCTTCTGCTCGCGCTCTCTCTCAACTCTAAACCCTAAGTATGACCTAGAAAATATCCTTGAAAGATTGCATTTTGAGTTTACTGGAAATAAGTGAAAACAACAACAAATGTCTCCTATCAAATCATATACTCTTGTGAAAAATGTATTGAGAAAATGTCCCATCACAAGTCTCCCCTATAGAAATCAGATTATTTTGTATTTTCATTTTAGGCTTCGGAAAAATTTGTAACTGCCTGAAAAGAAAAAAAAATTATTAAACATCTTTATTTATTTATTTTCTTTACAGACTGGGATGTCCCCCAATTTTTTTAGCTGTAAAACACATTTGACAGGTTACCATCTGCTTCATTTAAAAAAAGAAAAAAAGAAAAGAAAAAAGAAAGAAAGAAAAAATGAGCCCCTAGCGATAGTCTAGTGGCTAAAGTCCTTGCCTTGTATGTGCCAGGATCCCATATGGGCCCCGGTTCTAATCCCGGCAGCCCCGCTTCCCATGCAGCTCCCTACTTGTGGCCTGGGAAAGCAGTGGAGGACGGCCCAAAGTCTTGAGACCCTGCACCCATGTAGGAGACCCGGAAGAGGCTCCGGGCTGCTGGCTTTGGATCGGCTCAGCTTCAGCCATTGTGGCTACTTGGGAAGTGAACCAGTGGACAGAAGATCTTCCTCTCTGTCTCTCCTCCTCTCTGTATATCTGACTTTCCAATAAAAATAAATCTTTAACAAACAATCGCCACAACCTGACTGAAAATGTCACGAACATTCCCTGCTTTTCTTTGTGTCATCAGCAACGCGGCTGTGGTAAAATATGAAGGGAAGTTTCATTGTGAGGGACAAATGCGGTTCCCTCTTCCGTACGCGCTGGGGGACAGCTGTTCGAGCCCCGGGAGGAGCTCGGCTCCGGGGACCGAGTCGCTAGAGCGGCGGCGGCGGCGGCGGCGGCGGCGGCGCGTAGTCAGGCTGTGTCCCGCGCGCTGCTCCGGGCGGCAGGATCGGCGCCTCCCGGCGGCGGCCCCGAGCTTCAGCCTGAGGCGAGTGCCGCGGAGCCTTCGAGGACCCTCGGGGCTCCCGTACCCCGACCCCCGCCCCTCGACAGCTTTCCTCCCGCGGCCTCCCGGGCTTTCCCCGCAGAGTTCTCCCCCCACTCCGGCTCTCCTGGGGCGCAGGAAGGGAGCACGGTGGGCGCGCGTGCTGGCGCGTCTCCGGCCCTCGGGTGGCGTGTCGAGTGAGTGGAAAGTGAGTCTGGGCATGGCGAGGCTGCCACGGGCGCCCTCGGTCCCGAGGGTGGGGAGGCCGGCCGGCCCTCGTCTCCCCTGCCGGCCTTGCCCTTGCCTGGCTGCCTCGGGCTGCTGTACCTCGTGCCAGGGCCTCCGGGCTCCGGTTCTCCCACCTGGGAGGCACTGGGACCGGTGAACTGACAGTGTGCGTTCCTTTTGGCTCCTCCACTGATTCCCAAGCGTCCTGAGGGCAGGGCCTTTGGCTTCCACTAACGGAAAGGACTGCAAACCAGCGCGCTTGTATTTTCGTCTGTTCTCATCGATTGTGGTAGGATGAGTTACTTAAACTCTCTATCCTTATAGATGATTGAATTATAAGAAAAGAGAACGTTCTGCTAATTCAGGATCTCTCTGGGCCAAGCCTTATACTAAATAATTAACACGTGTTAACTCATGTAATTCACGTTCAGCTCCAAGAAGGAGCTGTTATTATTATTATTATTATTATTATTATTATTATTATTATCTGTTTTACTAATAAGGTAAAGCTAGTGGTCAAGATGTTCTAGAATTAACTCACCCACTGAACAGAGATCCCACAGTCTTGTTCACTTCGTTGCACTCTTACTCCAGAGATTAACCACAGGACCGGGTGGAAATCTTTCATAAAAAGTTATGAAGATACTATTTTTAAAAAATAATATTTACTTATTTGTCTGAAAAGTCGTCTTACACACACACACCCCTTTTGCATTTTCTGGCTTGTTCCCCAAATGGCCACAATGCTAGGGAACCTGGAGCTCCATTTGGGTCTATCAGGACCCAAGCACCTGTGACATCTTCTGCTGCTCTTCCAGGCACATCAGCAAGGAACTGAATCAGAAACAGAGTAGTTGGAGGTTAAGCTGGTACTATTTTGGGATAATGTCAGGTGGTGGCTTAGCCTGCCACACCACAACCCTGGCCCCAGTCCATCTTTTTTTTTTTTTTTTTTTTTTTTTTTGACACACTGGTGCTACTAGAGTCAGAAATTGTTCACTGGTTAAAATATCAGAGCTGGAAAAGCTTACAGACATATATGCAAAACATACTGTATCTTAGGAAAGCAAGCAAACAAGAAATACCTGAATGAAAACAAACCCAAAGATAGAATTTAAATTTAGCAGCAAAGCTCCAGAAAAATCTAATTAATAACCCTGAAGTTGCTAGAATTAAGAGAGAAGAAAGACACCCTTTTAGCCATAGGTTGTATCTGGCACGCCTAACACATGGACAGATATGGAAATATGCGGCCTGAAGTCCAGATGTTTCGTCTCTGTGAAAGCTGGTATCCACATGGTTGGCAGTATGATTTTCCACTTCCCAGCTTTCATTTGGATATTTTATATCCTGTAAATCCAGTCACAATTTATGTTTAAAGAAAAAAGTATAATTCATTTTTACCCCCAGGGACTAATCCTTATAGTTTACAGCTTAACACCTCTCGACTAGCAACAACCAAAGAAACCAGACTCAACAAGGAATATGTCACATGGCCTACCAAGCCGGTCTGTAGAAGTCAGCCATTCCCAGCCCTCAACTGACAGTAAGTCAGGAAAGAGTTGTTTGCTTGTAGAATACACTCCTGCTGCTTCCTGTTTTTCTAAGCTCTAGTAAGTGAGCAAGGACTTGGAATACTCACAGACACCATTACTGATGTAATGTAGTTAAATGTAAAATTACAGGGCCTGGGAGTCATCAAGATGCATGGAGTCTTGTTTCTGCATGTTACAGGTGCAGCAGCTGAGCACGCTAACGGCAGTAACGAAAAGGAACCAGACTTAGGTGTTTCATGTACATGGAAGTATGTGTTTCGATCTGTGGATAAGTTACCCTAGCTGTTGAGATGCTAGTGGGAATTCCTGCAGCCCGGTTTTGGAGTCCACAGGGTACATTGTGTACCTCGTTTCAGCTCCAGATTCCCTGTCATGAAGGCATGATGGCTCCAGGTAAGAGATCTGGGTTGAGTTCCTAGCCCCAGCTTCGTGCCACTGTGATTGGTTGAGATGTGAACTGGCTGATGAGACCTCTATCTGTCTATTGTCTGTCTGCCTCGCAAATAAACAAAAAATGAAAATGTCAAAAAGAAATTAAGAAGAGTGTATGTTTAAAATAATAGGCAGCGATTGGTGTTGTGGTGCAGTGGGTTGATCCTACGTTTACAATGCTTGCATCCCATATCAGAACTCTGCTTTGCGTCCCAACTGCTCCACGACTGATTCATATTATATTGAGCATGTGAGCAATAGTGATTAAAGACCGAAGACCTAAATGTTATCAGGAATAAGCAGGTTTAGAAGTGAACATTTGGCCAGGTGATTGTTTTGCTTCCTGAGTAGCAGGTCAGATTTCTCCTGCCTTATGGGTTAAGAGGAACTGGCTAATCCAGTTTTTTTTTTATATATTTTTTTATTAATTATTTAGCGTTATGTGACAGTTTCATAGGCTCTGGGAATCCCCCCATCTCTCCCCCTCTAATCCAGTTTTAAAACTCCATTTCATAAGTTCTTTAAAATTAAGAGTAGTTGAGAAGAGAGACAGAGAGACAGAGTGTTACCATCTGTTGATTGACTTCCCAGGTGCTCAGAAAACCCTGGGATTTGCCAGGCCAAAGCCAAGGTCAGAACAGTCAGTGGGCAGCAGAAATCCAGCTATGGAATCATCTCCTGCCGCCCCCCAGGGTGCGCCGTAGCAGTGCAGTGGGGTTGGTGTAGACCTGGACTTGCACTCCCAACACTTTGCTATGAGCTGTAGGCACCCCAACTGGTCGCTGAACTACTGGAGCAAATGCCTGCCTCCGTGTTCACATTTTAGAAGGCTGATGATACTAGGTTGTTATAAATATGTAGAATATGAATGTTTTTGTCTCATAAAATAAAAATAGATGTTACTACATACATGCCTAGAAAAAAAAGTTTATCTTTCTGTCTATGGGGGTTTTATTGCTGACAGAATTGAAGCCTTCGTAGTAGCATTGACTTGCTTGCAATACTGACAGCCAAGTGGAGAAATTGAATGGGTCTATAATATCATATTCTAAAGTTAAAAATTAAGCAAAAAAACCCCCAAAAGTTGTCATCATGTTCCTCAACTTCTGTAGTTTTCTAAAGTCCAATATTTGTTTCTCTGTATAATTTTACTTATAGGCAATAATTATGTGGCCAAAGTTTTGAATTCTTTTTAAAAATTTGTTTGTTTGAAAGACAATAAGGGAAAGATAGAGTGTTTCTATTTATTGATCTTTTTTATTGGAAAGTCAGATATACAAAGAAGAGGAGAGACAAAGAGGAAGATCCTTCATTTGCTGATTCACTCGCCAAGTGACCGCAATGGCTGGAGCTGTGCCAATTCGAAGCCAGAGCCTCCTCTGGATCTCCCAGAGCCATCCTTGACTGCTTTCCCAGGCCACAAGCAGGGAGCTGGATGGGAAGCTGGGCCACTGGGATTAGAACCAGTGCCCATATGGGAGCCCGGCACTTTGGCCACTAGGCTACCGCGTCGGGCCCAAAATGGAATTCTTTTAAAATAACTATTTGAAAGAGTTACACAGAGAGAAGGAGACACACACACATATACATACATAGAGATCGACAGACAGACAGGATCTTCCATCTGGTGGCTCATTCCTCAAGCAGTTGTAGTACCCAGGGATGAGCAGGCTGGAGCCAGGAGCCAGAAGATAAATCTGGATCTCCTACAAGGGTAGCAGGTGCCCAAGGACTTGAACCAGCTCCCACTGCTTTCTACCAGGCCATTAACAGGGAGCTGGATTGGAAGTGGAGCAGCCAGGAGATGAACTGTCTCCCACATGGGGTGCCAGCATCCCAGGCAGTGACTTCATCTGGCATCTATAGTGCCAGGAGATCTTTTGTCTATTGGTTCATTCCCCTGCACCAGATGCTTACAACAGCCAGGGCTGGGCCTGCTTTCAACCGGAAACCCAGAAGTCAAACCAGGTCTTCCCCATGGTTGGTAGAGACAGAAGCAATTGATTTATCATCTGCTGCCTCACGTGGTCTACAGTAGCAGAAAGCTGGAATCAGAAACAGAGCTAGGATTTGAATCTTGGTACTACCACTTGGGCTGTAAGTGTTGCAAGAACCACTGTACCAAGCACCTGCCCTCCTTTTTCCACTTAATGGCAGGTCATAAACATGTTCTAAGCTTTTTTTTTTTTAAAGATTTATTTATTTTTATTGCAAAATCAGATACACAGAGAGTAGAAGAGACAGAGAGGAAGATCTTCCATCCAATGATTCACTTCTGAGATGACCGCAGTGGCCGGTGCTGCACCGATCGCCAGGAGCCAGGAACTTCCTCCAGGTCTCCCATACAGGTGCAGGGTCCCAAGGCTTTGGGCCGTCCTTGACTGCTTTCCCAGGCCACAAGCAGGGAGCTGAAGGGGAAGCGGGGCTGCCAAGATGATAACCAGTGCTCATATGGGATCCTGGCACGTTCAAGGTGCGGGCTTTAGCTGTTAGATCACTGCGCTGTGCCCTGTTCTGTTTTATTTAATTATTTTTCTCATTTATTTGAGACAGAGATACAGAAAGAGATAGACAGAGATCTTCTGTCTGCTGAGTTACACTCCAAGTGTCTGCAATGGCTGGCCTGGGCTAGGTTGAGTCCTGGAGCCCATGTGAGTGTTAGTGAACCAAGGGCTTCAGCCATTACCTGCTCCCTCCCGGGTGCACATCAGCAGAAAGCTAGACTTGGATGTAGAGCTGGGATGGAATCCCAGGCACTACAATGAAGGATGTGAACGCCCCACATGTTGTCTTAGTTGCTGGCCCTCTTTTTATTTCACTTCATGACATGTCACAAGTAGTTTCTGCGTTTATGAAGCATAATTTTCTTTTTTAAAGATTGTCTATTTGAAGCAAAGAGTGAGAGAGAGAGGGAGCAACAGAGAGAGAAAGAGAGAGAGAGACAGAGAGGGAAGGAGGAAATCTGGAGCCAGGAACCTCTTCCGGGTCTCCCATGCGGGTGCAGTGTCCCAATGCACTGGGCCGTCCTCGACTGCTTTCCCAGGCCACAAGCAGGGAGCTGCATGGGAAGTGGAGCTCTGCCAGGATTAGAACCGGTGCCCATGTGGGATCCTGGTGCATATTCAAGGCGAGAACTTTAGCCGTTAGGCTACTGTGCTGGGCCCCAGCTAGTGACCTTTTAAGCTCACAGTTGAACATCTGAGCTCTCAATTTAAATGATGCTATATACTCTTTTCCATAATTGGCTTGACTGATAATTCTTTTCCTTTTTGATTTTTCTTGCCTTACCTATTTTCTCTCTCTGTCACTGTCTCTTTCTCTCATTTAAAAAAATGATATAAAAAATAAATTTAAAAAAATTCTTTGAGAATGACGTAAAGGCATATGTTGTATTGAGCATCTGCAATTCTGTGAGTCAGTGCTTTGGTCCCTGTCAGCAGTAGGTGCCTTTGATAAGCCCCGTAGATTTGCTTTTCTGGTTCTAGGAATTCCTACTTGGCTTCACCACTTGCTGACCTCCACTGATTCCATGGCTATGTCTACTTGGAGCTTTTGCTCTTATCTCCTTACTCTTGTTTCTGTCTTTCTGCCTCTTGCTTGAATTCTGTCTCATTACTTTACTCCTTCATTAATTAAGGCATTTACTAAGGTATGATGTAAAATTTTGTAGGTAGGGCTGGGCACGGTAGCTTAGCGGCTAAAAGTCCTCACCCTGCATGCGCTGGGATCCCATATGGGTGTTGGTTTGTATCCTGGTTGCTCCATTTCCCTTCCAGCTCCCTGCTTGGCCTGGGAAAGCAGTCAAGGACAGCCCAGAGTCTTGAGACCCTGCACCCGTGTGGGAGACCGGAAGAAGCTCCAGGCTCCTGATTGTCTCAGCTCTGGAAGCTTCAGTCATTAGGGGAGTGAATCAGAAGGAAGAAGATCTTTCTGTCTTTCTTTTGCTCTGTAAATGTGCCTTTCTAATAATAAATAAATCTTTAAAAAGTTTTGTAGGTAAGAGATGCTGTCCTTTCTCAAAAAACTTACAAATCACTGTCTAAAAGGGGCACACATTTGACTGAGCAGTGAAGAAGTTCATGGTCCATAACTGAGTGCCTGGGTTTACATTTCTGGCTCCCTCCTGACTCCAATGTCCTGCTAATGTAGACCCTGAGAGACCATGGTGAAGGCTGAAATAGTTCCTGCCATGTACATGGGGGACTTGGTATAGGGAGGTGTGCATTTCTGCTTGAGTCCCAGCTGTTCCACTTCAGATCCAGCTCCTAGCTAATGGCCTGAGAAAACAGGAGAGAATGACCCAAATTCTTGGGCCTCTGCACCTACTTGTAAGACCTTGAAGAAGCTCCTGGCTCCCAGCTTCAAATCAGCCTGTTGTGACCTTTTGGGGGGTGAACCAGTAGATGGAAGATCTCTTTCTCTCTCTCTCCTCTCTCTCTCTCTGTGTCACCGACTTTCAAGTAAAAAAAAAAAAAAAAATCTTTAAAAGTATATGGGGAGGGACTGGCGTGGTAGCCTTGCATGTGCCGGGATCCCATATGGGCGCTGGTCCATGTCCCCGCTGCTCCACTTCCCATCCAGCTCCCTGCTTGTTGCCTGGGAAAGCAGTTGGGGATTGCTCAAAGCCTTGGGACCCTGCACCCACATGGGAGATCTGGAAGAAACTCCTGGTCCCTGGCTTCGAATCGGTTCAGCTTTAGGTGTTGCAACCACTTGGGGAGTGAATTGGTGGTTGGAAGATGTTCCTCTCTGTCCTCCTCTTTGTATATCTGGCTTTCTAATAAAAATAAATAAATCTTTTTAAAAAAGTATGTGGGAAGAATTGTGTAGATTATATACAAATATACTATGCTGTTTACACAGGGAGTTTGAGCATTCATGGATTTGGTATCTGAGGGATTCCCTGGAACCATTCTCATTTATTCACTGAGTGATAACTCTAGAACAAAAGTGAAGGGCAAGCAATTTCCCACAGAGCAAATGAATTGCTAAGTTGGACATCATTTCTTGTGTTCTGCTCTGATATAGTCAGTTATATGGCTGGCCACACCTACTGTCTCTAGTTGGGTGACCAAAAGCCTACCAAAAATAGAAAAAGGGAAGAGTGGACATTAGGCATTACTCTGCCTTGATGTTGAATAAATACAACTGAGAGGGTGAATATTCAGTTAGTATTGCAGTAATTAGGTATTCAAAGACTTTGCTTTAGAAGTCAAGGAAATATGGATTTGATACAAAAATATCGGACACTAAAATAAAAAGTGCTTCATGATAAAACCTACTCAGCACTTTGGGGCAAGGGTGGGTTAGGCCAAGAACTTATACAGAAGGGGTTCAGGGCAGCTCTTGGCTTTGCAGGAATTTGAGCATACTGAAATGGAAGTTCTCTTTTGCATGCTTCCAGAAGTAGCCACTGCTGCAGCTGTGTAAAGCCTCGCTCTCCTCCTTCTCTGCTTAGAAGGGAGTGAGTTTGAGGCATGGATGTTGTTAGTTACAAACCTTTGTTATCCTAAATTGGACAGCAACAACAAGTTTGAAATTCTAACATCAGAATTGGAACAAAAACAAATCATAACCACGTTAAAGGATGTATATAGGGCCCGGCGGCGTGGCCTAGCGGCTAAAGTCCTCTCCTTGAAAGCCCCGGGATCCCATATGGCCGCCGGTTCTAATCCCGGCAGCTCCACTTCCCATCCAGCTCCCTGCTTGTGGCCTGGGAAAGCAGTCGAGGACGGCCCAATGCATTGGGACCCTGCACTCGCGTGGGAGACCCGGAAGAGGTTCCAGGTTCCCGGCTTCAGATTGGCGTGCATCGGCCCGTTGTGGCTCACTTGGGGAGTGAAACATCAGACAGAAGATCTTCCTCTCTGTCTCTCCTCCTCTGTGTATATCTGGCTGTAATAAAATGAATAAATCTTAAAAAAAAAAAAAAAGATGTATATAAATGTATGTCCCATTGGTGTTTCTAACAGCAAAACATTAGTTACTGTAGGCTGAACATGGAGTTGTATGAAAATGCTGGCACTTGTCCTGCCTTGGAAGTAGCTAAGGCCGTTTTAGGAAGACTTGTCACCCACCAGCCTCTTCAGCTGCCTGCAGGTGGGAAGACCGGGTCCAGCAGCTGCCACAGCCCTTTGTGACAGAAGAGGACTGGGTTTGGCCTTCGCTTCTGCTTTGGGGTAACCAATCCCCTCTCATCTCCTTTCCTGTGTGCTGAAAGCTCAGGGAACCTGTTTTGACCTTCCTTTGCCTTTTGGCCTGTCAAGCTCTTTCAAGCTGAGCGCAGGGACTGTCTTTTGGAAGCCTCGGGTTCTCCCCAGGGAGCCTGCATCCCTGCCAAGTGCTCTCACTGGCACATTTTCTACTTGTCAGAGCACTTCTCCCTTTTGCACGTTCCGTTCCCTTCCCTTGCTTATGACTCTGCGTGCTGCTCCTGCGGAGACCGTATCTCGTTACCTATTGATTCTTGCTGCCTCGTCTAGGATGTGGCACATGGTAGGTACTTGGTGAGTGTCTGTTGAAAGCATGACTGACAAGTAAATGAACAAATGACCCTTTAGGTGGTTTCTGCCATGATCTCAGCTCTTCTGAGGAGTTCAGGACTCCCCAAGGCTAGGGGCACAATGTGTGGTTTCAGGTTCTTCCTTATTTCTCAAATAGTTTCTCACTTGCTTATCAACTTAAATAGAATTTCAAAATTCTTTAATCATGAATCACTGGGCTGAGCTGGCCTTTCATGGAAGAGGAGGAGTAAAATGGCTTAAATGTAAATGTTGCTTGAATTAACATAGGCACTAAAGCTTATTGAGACCGAAGTGTAACCTATCAGTCAATCAAAAAGTGTAAATAACGGGTGCTGGAGTCTTCTTTTCTGTTTTGACAGGGGGTGGAGGTCAGGAAGAAGTTGGTATTCGGGTCTTAGTGGGGGTGGGACAGGACATGGGTTCAAAAGGTCATGTAGGTGGCTGCAGAGCGTGGAGAAGGATGCCAAGGGCTGTGACTTCCCTGTCTGCAAGCAGACTCAGCTTTAGAGAGAAGCATGACACAAATATGCGTGTTAACAGTTTTGTGAGAACATTGTTGGGAACTGTATGTTGGGAACTGTATGGTACATAACCATTGTTTCGTGGGATTTGTGAAGATTGGGGCATCTGTGCTTGTGTATCGTAGTTCATTATTGAGGAACTACATTTTCAGAGGAGGTCATCAAGGGGTCATATAATTTTCATAGTACCCTAACCTATCTCTTCCAGTAGGCCACACAGTTTGAGTACTTGACCTGATGAAGTGACGCTGGAGATGGCCTCAGATAAGAAAAGATAGAAGATAGATCAAGATTTGATATTGAGTTAGTGCCCTCAAAATAAGGGACCACAATTTGCATTTAATGCTAAATTGCTTTTATCAAAGGATGTCTAATTGTCTAATGTCGCAGATGACTCAGGTAGGGCTGCTTCAATAGCTCAAACTACTTGCAAACTTCTGATCGGTTCTCTCAGTACTTTTGGAAGCAAACAGATGCCCCAACTATACAGATGGCTGAGAATTCACTGTTTATTGCAGTATCAAATGATCAACTTTGCCGTTTTCCAAAAATATTTATTTATTTGAAAAGCGGAGTTACAGAGAGAAGGCAGGCGGGAGGGAGAGAAGTAGAGAGAGATCTGAGAGATCTTTCATCTGCCGGTTTACTCCCCAAATGGCTGCCATGGCCAGAGCTGGACTGGCCTGGGTCTCCCACATGGGTGCAGGGACCCAAGCACCTGGGCCATCTTCTGCTGCTTTCCCAGGCACGTTAGCAGAGAGCTGGATTCGAACTGGAGCAGCTGGGATTGGAATCTGTGCCCATATAGGGTGCTGGAGCCTTTACTTGCTAAGCCACAAAGCTGCCTTTCTCCCTTTCCTTTTTTTTTTTTTTTTTTTTTAAGATTTATTTTATTTTATTGGAAAGGCAGATGTACAGAGAGGAGACACAGAGAGGAAGATTTTCCATCCGATGATTCACTCCCCAAGTGGCCGCAATGGCCTGTGCTATGCCGATTTGAAGCCGAGAACCAGGAACTTCTTTCCGGGTCTCCCACGCGGGTGCAGGGTCCCAAGGCTTTGGGCCATCCTCAACTGCTTTCCCAGGCCACAAGCAGGGAGCTGGATGGGAAGTGGAGCTGCCGGGATTAGAACCGGCGGCCATATGGGATCCTGGGGCGTTCAAGGCAAGGACTTTAGCCGCTAGGCCGTGCTGCCGGACCCTATATTTTTAATTTTTAAAAAAATTTAAAAAAATTTTTAAATTTTGTGTTTTTGTTTATTGACATTAAAAATGTTTATAGGTACCAGTGTTGTGGTATAGTGGATTAAGCCACTGCTTGTGACACTAGAATCCCGTATTTCAGTGTTGGTTTAGGTCCCCATTGCTCACTCCCAATCCAGCTTCCCGCTAATGCACTGGGCAGGTTCATTTCTGAAAATGAATGAACCAGCAGATGGAAGATCATCTCTCTTTCTGTCTCTATCTCCCTCTCCATCACTCTACCTTTCAAGTAAATAAATTAATCTTTAAAAAAAATGGTTAGTTGTTTACATTATCTACTTGAAAGGAAGAATGATGGTGCCAGAGATAGCTCTTCCTTCCTTTAGTTTATTCCCCACATTCCTGCAGTGGTGAGGGCTGGACCAGGTGTGTCCAGAAGCCCAGAACTCCAGCTAGGTCTCCCACATGGCTGGCAGGGGTCCAAGCACTTGGGTCATTTGCTGTTGCCTTCATTAATACATTAGCAGGAAGCTAAATTAGAAAGTGGCCGTTGGGCTTAGTCCTGGGCACCCCGACATAGAATGCAGGCGTGCCTTCTGTAGTACTTGCTGTACCACAACGCCTACATCAAGGTGTTTTTTTTGTTTGTTTGTTTTGTTTTGTTTTGTTTTTGAGAAGCAGAGAAAGTGCTTCCATGTTCACCTCCCACATGCCTGTTAAAACTAGGAGCTTGGAACTTGATCCAGGTCATGTGGGTGGCAGGAAACCAGCTCCTTGGGTTGTCACTGCTAGCTCACTGGCTCTGTGTTGGCAAGAAGCTGGAGTCAGGCCATAGCTGGGTATTGAACCCAGGCGCTGTGATAACGGAATATGAATGTCTCAGCCAAATACTGACCCCTCGATGGACTTCTTGAAGTACCCTGGTGCAGCCATGTGACTGTCACCACATTCAAAATGTACATCTTCCACAAAGTTTCTTGGGACCCTTCTGCTATGAATCTTGCCTTTTACCTGGAACTACTGGCTGCTCCTGACCTGCTTTCTATCTCTATGTTTTTTTTTTTTTTCTAAAATAATGTATAAATTAAATTATACTCTATTGAGATTTATATATATATTTTTTCTACAAGTTTTTAAAAAAGGGTTATTTATTATTATTGGAAAATCAGATTTGCAGAGAGGAGGAGAGGCAGAGAGGGAGATCTTCCATTTGCTGGTCCACCTCGCAGGTGGTCGCAATGGCTGGAGCTGAGACAATCCAAAACCAGGGGCCAGAAGCTTCTTCCAGGTCTCCCATGTGGGTATAGGGGGATTAAGCCCTGGGCATCCTCGACTCCCTTCCCAGGCCGCAGGCAGGGGGATGGACAGGAAATGGAACAGAAAGGACATGAACCGGTGTCTACATGGTATCCTGGCACTTGCAAGGTGACGATTTACCTAGCCCTTCTAGAATACATTTTATAGTTTATCACATGCTTATGTAATTATCACCAGCATCCCCAAAATTTCTCTTATGCCATTTCCAATCTTTGTTACTTCCAGTCAAACTTCTTCTTTCTGGTTTCTGTATTTCGCATAAATGGATCATACAATAGCTACTCTATGGCTTTTTTTGTTTGTTTAATATATTTTCAAAAGACTCTTTGCTAGCAATAATATTTTCCTTCTTTTTAAGAAAATCACTGTATAGTATTTCATTATCTCAATATACCACACTTTATTATTCTATTATGATAACATTTGATTTTTTAAAATTTGGGGCTATTTGAGGATATCTTTCATGAATATTCTTGTTGCTATTTTTGGTGAGACTATATACTCCTATCTCTTGGATACATTTCTCAGAGTGGAATTGTTGGAGTCCAGGCTGGTCTTACATTTAAACTATCACCATCAACATATGAGAACTCTGACTATGCTATAAGCTTACCAACAGTCAACGTTGGGAATATTGCTCATTTTAGCCTTTCTGGAAAGTGTGGAGCAAGGGTGGGGGACTGTTTGGCTTGTGTGCTGTGTAAAGCCTGTGGAATTGTTCTAGATGTTGACAGCTCCACACAGGTTTGAGATGGGGGCTGTGGGTGGGCCCTGCGATTTGGCTGTTCATCTGGTAACATACCTATGAAAGTATAACCAAAGCTGCTGGATTGTTTTGTACTCTGAACTGAATGCAGAAAGTTTAATGGTTTTTTTTATGCGGACCTACGAATCACTGTACATTTTACATTATTTCTGCTACTCTAGAAATACATGAATCAAATTAAAGAATAGTCAGTCAGACTTGAATTAAATATATATTCCCATAATGGTGATTATCTTTTTTTCTTGGGTTGACATTATTATAGCAAGTTAAAATAATAGGAGATAAGTAGCAGTTATAAATGAACCATTAAAAGCAACTGTAAGCCAAAGTTATCATTGATCTCTCCCTGTCTCTTACTTTCTAAAAACTAATGCAGCAAATTGCTATCGAGTTACCTACTTCAATAATAAATCTATTGTGTCAGGGCAATGACCTGATGTTTTCTTTTACGTATAACTTATAGCCTATTGATTTAATTCTCTGAATATCTCACCCTATTATTGTAGTATAAAACCATTCCTTAACTGAAAGACAAAGGGAGCTTAGGAAGGAGCCACCTACAGAATATTTTTTTATTAAAGATTTCCACTGGATCAATTACCAAATAAATATGAGCATATTTTCACTGACAGTTTCAAGTTACAAGGACTGAGAAAAGGAGATGCCTTTATCATCAACTATTTGGATAATTGATTTATAGTTACATTTAGGAATTTAGATAGTTCGCCTCTATTTGTGGGGAAATAAGGCTTATGGAGACATTTTAAGCAGACACTAGCTTCTTTATTTAGTGAGTCATAAACCAGAATGTGGAAAATGAGCTCAGGCAGCAGACAGTTTAATGCGACCACATAAAACATGGGTGCTGTGTGCTGGGGCGCTTCCTCCACTCAGCTCGTGCAAGAGAAAGCCAGTACTTTGTTCTTCCAGCCAAAGTCTGGCACCTTCTCATCTGCCTACAGTTGCCGGGATGCCAAGGACACATCACTAGTCTCCTACTTGAAGATAGCCGCTGTCTACCTCTTACTGCCATGTGTAAGCTTCTGCCAGTGACCAGCTCTGACCAGAACTGCTCATGTCTCCTGTCATTCTGCACAAATCTTGACTTAGTGTCCAGCTTCTGAGCTTTGTTCACCTGTGTCACCGAAAAGTATAGTGAGTATTTTTAACCTGTGTTAGAGAAAAATATAGTGAGTATTTTTAAATAGTACAGAGACCCCCCCCCTCAGAAATAACAAATATAATAAAATTAAATATCAATTTAATTTAGAAAAAGGCCTTCTTAAGTTTTTGTCCACTTATTTGTTGCTTCTCTTTACACACCACAGATCTAATCCAAGGAGGGTTAAAAAAAAGAAAGAACCTTCTCCTCCCCATGGATTATTGTCGTATCACAAGCATAACCCAGCTAGGAAGAAGGCAGTTTGAGGACGGCAGTTCTGTTAACCACATTTTATTTTGTTCTTCCCTTCATGCAATAGCCCAAGAGAATACGGACGAACACCTTCACCCTTATACCTTGATGAGAAAGCACTGATTTTTTATTGTCCTCACATAACTGGTGCCATCGGTTTTATCTGTGATAGATCCATGTCAAAATCAGAGTAATTAAATGGAGTGACAGTCCTGTTAAATGTGTTCATGTCATTGCATTGGCAATAAAGCATGTACAAATTTACAATTAAGGCTTGTCTTTCTCCTTAGCCATAGAGAATTGTGACAAACATTAAGTTGTGCAGGCATGGAGATCCAAAAGGGTATTCATCAAACTAAAAACACCAGGTGGATACTCTCAGGATTATAATGTCTTCTTATGCAGTTACCCTTTTTTCACTGCATATGTTTTGACTGAATAATAATTACCTTTATGTCGAGAAAAGGCAAGATCGGCTAGTTTCAACCTGTTTTATTATAACCCCTCTCCTCTTTTAAAGCAGCACAGAACCATGACTGTTTATGCAGATAAAAGTATATTTGTTCCAGTTCTTAGCTTTCAAAGGGTAACAGACTTTCAAATACAGCACTCTAAGTGTCCCATATAGTCACTTTGGTGCCACAAAACACACCATTAAGAAGCACTTGGATGGTATGGCTAATTTCCTAAGTGATCACCAGGAACCATCCATGTAACAGATGAAGGAGACTTGAAACCCAGCCCAAGCAGTGAATTGACAGCCATCTTTAAGCACTGTGACCTGAGCATGACCCTGAGCACTGCTGGGCGCGGCAGTTAGATCTGTTCCAGAACCAGAAATCAGATAGCTAAGAGGCCTGGAGGTTCCCCTGGCAGCAACTGCAGAATCACTTGCAAGGTCTGATGTTCATGTAGGTGACAGTGAAACAAACACCAGGCTCTTTTATTATTCAGTTTGAAGTAAACAGAGTTGTAAATGCATAATGTTTACGTTAGCTGCTTTCCTGCTTTGTAAAGTTGTGTAAATATATTTTGTTTACATGTACACAGATAGGTCAAGAATTAATTTTGTGATAATGGAAAGATCTATTCTGCAGCACTTAAAATCACACGTGACATTTTAGGTAAAATGTATTCCTTGTCTCATTTTTTGGTAGCTTTTTTCCTCTAAGGTATGCTTACAATCCCTTGCTTAAATCTTTTGGTAAGTCATTAATGATAATTTGGGGGGAAGACACAGAGCTGAATATGGATTTGGGCTTGATTTCTGCCACAGAAATGGTATGTGATTTTTAGTGCAATGCTAGTTATTTTAATACAGTGCAGTTAACAAGGGTAGACATTTTGAGGAACTAAGCAACAGAAATATAGTCTGCCTCTAGCTCTCACTGACTGAAGTGGAGCCTTTTGGGGTTGTTTTGTCATTTGTAACACTTGTTTTCCTCTCATGAATGCAAAATAGATACACTCTTGTTAAAAAAATAATTTGTACTATTGCCATATGCATAATGACTAACATGTTTACACTATCAATGAGTGTACATGCAAATGGATTCTTTTGTGTGCAATCTTTTGTTAGTTAAAACTAATTTAAAAGTTGCTCACCCACAGTGAATAATCACCATCACTCTCTGTTCACGTCTTCCTGGCTTTCATTTTTTTCAAGGCCGCTGAAGCTGGCAGGTGGGTCCTGTGTTTGGAGTTCATCAGAGTCACTTTGGAAGCTCCATTGACGCCAGCACAGAAACTGCACGTTCAGGGCTTTTGGGGCAGCGGGGTGAGGTGGGGCTGTCAGCCCAGGCATAGACTGGGTGCGTTTTCTCTCGGGCAGACGGAGGTGCGGTGCCTCTTGCCTCATACTTGCAGTGCTGAAAAGTGGTAAAAGGTTTTGAGTCCAATCCTCACAGATGTCATGTTTGAGCTGAATCACTTCCCTCCAGGGCTATTGGAGGATGCCGAGTCCAGCCACTGCGTCAACTCTGAGGGCCGCACTTTTCTCAGGGTAGCACTATGGTTTTTATTCCTTACTGTGCTTTAAATGAGGTAAAAGTGTACTGATCTGCATGTCCTAATTGATTCTGCTTTCTAATAATATTGTAATCTAGGTTTCCGGAGGAGTTTTTCTTTGGAAAGTGTTGTGGAATCTGTGGCAAAGGGAAGGGTATTGCCTTTCTGGCTCTGTGACAAAGGAGGGTTTTAATCTGATTCATAACCTTTTACAAACAGCTCCATCCTGACCAGACCACTGTATTTGGTGCCCTGTTCAATTCATTAATGTTTCACATCAGGACTAAGTGCCTTCAATGGGGAAATGACAACAAGTAAGTAGTAGTGACCTCATTAACTTGGCTAGCACTGCCAATAAATGGCTGGGCATTAGGGAAGTTTGTCTCATGGAAACCTATCCACCTGAGGACAGTAGCGTAATCTTATCATCGCTGCCACTTTGTTCACTTGCAAAGCACTTCACTGCTTTTCTATGTACTATTTTTAAAGAGAGAGAAAGAGATCTTTTGTCTTTTGTCTACTGCCTCATGCTGCAATGCTAGGCACGGTCAAGGCTTGGCTTGACTGAAGCCAGGAGCCAGGAACTCCATCCAGGTCTCGCATTTGGATGACAGGGGGCCAGGTACTTTGCCATCATGTGCTGCCTTCCCAGGCATTTTAGCAGGAAGCTGGATCAGAAGCCGAGCACTGGGAAGTTGAAATGGCACTGCTGTTACAGGTGGCAACTTAACCTCCGGTGTCACCCGGCCTGATCCAAGTTCTTCTTATTTTTTTTTCATGCATAAATGACACCTATCTGTATATGGGATTCATCTTTGTCTTGACTTATTTGTCATCACAAATGTATAATGTAAGAAGTGGAATATCTCAGGGTTTAGCTTCAGGAAGAAGAAGCCGTATTAACCCTTATAGAGGAAAGATTCAAATATAGGGAAATTAGGGCCCAAGCATGATGGCCTAGTGGCTAAAGTCCTCGCCCTGCACACACCGAGATCCCATATGGGATCAAATCCTGGCGGCTCCACTTCCCATCCAGCTCCCTGCTTGTGGCCTGGGAAAGCAGTCGATGACGGCCCAAAGCCTTGGCACCCTGCACCTGTGTGGGAGACCTAGAGGAGGTTCCTGGGTCCTGGCTTCGGATCGGCGCAGCACTGGTCATTGCAGTCGCTTGCGGAGTGAATCATCGGATGGAAGATCTTCCTCTCAGTCTCTCCTCCTCTCTGTATATCTGCCTTTCCAATAAAAATAAATAAATCTTTAAAAAATAAATATGGAGAATTAGGTTCTTACAAAATTAGGATAATGAGCCCAAGGTTGGGCTTACAGGAGCGACTGCCAGAGCATTAGTGTTAAATTAGCCTAAAATGATAGAGTATGCTTTATTGGGAAGGTGGAGAGTTAGGAGGCTGCCACAGAATTGTGGAATGTAATAGCTTTACTGCAATAGCCTCTGAAAGCTAGTCCCAGGACATCTGTTGCAAAAGAATCCACTGTTACCCTCTTCCATGGAAATAGGGAACCTGCTTTTACATTTTATCTTCCAGCTCTTGTATAATTACATTTAATAATATGAGAGGTAGTCTGTCTATTAGTTAACTTCCCAAGTAGCCACAAAGGTCAGGGCTGCGCAGGCTGAAGCTGGGAGCCAGGAGCTTCTTCCAGATCGCCCCCACTGGTGCAGGGAACTTATCTTCTGCTGCTTTCCTAGGTGCGTCATCAGGGTGCTGGATTGTGAATGGAGCACCTGGGACTTGAACTGGCATCCTTATGGGACGCTGCAAGAGTACAGTAGTGTTCCAAAGCATAACGAAGGAATTAAAAGGAGAAGCATGGCCTATGCCTGGGTTGGCAGTTCTTGGCTGGCTTCCTGCGGCCATGGGTGTAGATCTTTGAAAGGCAATACAAGTGCTTGGTTGATGGATCAGATCATCTTTAATAGTTGTGTTTTTACCACAGGATTAAGGTTTTTCTCCTTTGGGATTTCAATATGATTGTTTTCTTTTCTGGATATTGAACTTCTTAAAAGACTACTTATAAAATGTGTTTGAAATTCCAACTTCATCTTAATGTTTTCATTAAACTTAGGTTTTAACACCTGCACACTTTGGAGAGCTTGAGCTAATTTCTCATGCACTGTTTGATATCAAGGGTAACCAGCTTCTAAACCTTAACAGGCGTTTGGAATTGTTATGCCAAAACATTCAATTCGGATTTTTTTTTTTTAAGTTAGGCAGGTTTTACAGAGAGAAAGAGAGACAGAAAGATCTTCTGTCTGTTGGTTCACTACCCTAGTGGCTGCAATGGGCAGAACTGATGTTAATCCAGGAACCCAGCACCTCTGCTGGGTCTCCCACACGAGTGCAGGGTCCCAAGGTTTTGGGCCATCCTTGACTGCTTTCCCAGACCACAAACAGGGAGCTGGATGAACAATGGACCAGCTGGGACATGAACTGGCGTTCATGTATGATCCTGGTGCTTGCAAGTGGAGGATTAACCAATTGAACCATCATGCTGGGCTTGAATTGATCACTTTTCATCTACTTCTTCATGTGTAAAATGCACACTACACGATGTGTAGATAAAAGGGGACAAGCTGTAACCAGCAGCTTCAGTTGGGTTCTGTTTATCTTACCACATGCTTGCTGTTGCCATCCAGATTCAGGTTGATGGTTCTGTTCCCTCCTGTGCTGTGCCCCATCCCTCAGAGGGACATTTCAAACACATCCACTCTGATGAGGCTGCTCCCTGCTTTTGCATGCCTAAATGAGGTTACATTACTCTTCAGACAAGTATTTAAATTCCGTTGCATAATTTGCAGGAACCTCATCATCTTTTATGAGGGTTGATATGAGTGATCATTGCATCTAAATATAATGTAAGCCACTGGAAAAAAATCAAATATTGTTATGGGTTTGTTGGCAGTAATAGATATTGTGATAACACATTTACTCTGTTTTTTTTTTTTTTTGTTAAAAATTTATTTATTTAAAATACAGTTAGAGAGACAGAGAGATCTTCTATCTTCTGGTTTACTCCCCAAATGACCATGACAGTTAGGGCCAAGCTGAAGTTAGCAGACAGGAACCAAGAACCAGAAAATCCATTGGGGTCTCCCACGTGGGTGTCAGGGACCCAAGCACTTGGTCCATCTTCTGCTGCTTTCCCAGGCATATTAGCAGGAATTGGATTGGAAGTGGAGCAGCCAGGACTAGAATTGGCACTCAGATATGTGACACTGGTATGGCAAGCACTGGCTTAACCTATTGCACCACAATGTAGGTCTGAGTGCACATTCTTGAGTTAGTTGGTCTACTGTTCCAGCTCCCTGCTACATGCCTGGGAAAGCGCAGAAGATGGCCCAAGCACCTGCCAATCATATGGGACATCCGGATGGAGTTCCTGGCTCCTATCTTTGGCTTGGCCTGGCCTGGGCCATGGCATTTGGGGTCTGAACAGTAAGTAAAAGACCTCCGCTCTCTCCTTTCTTTGTCTACTTATCCCTCTTTGTCACTCTGCCTTTCAAATAAAAAAAAAAAACAAAAAATTAAATTCATATGAAATGGCACTATTGAGAGACTCTTGCCTAAGCTCCAATAGTAAAGGAACTAGCGAAAGCAAATTTAATTGTGAGGAATACATACAGGACTTTTATTTAAATGGTTGGAAAATATTTCATCCAATTTGAATGTCTTTAAATGATTCATTTCCTACTGTTAATAGCAGTAATCCCATGGTGAGTAACACTCTTGTTTAAGATGTAATGTATCTCTATTCACTCATTTAACAGCTTGAAGGTAGACTTTTCAGACAGTAGACTGGTAATTAATCTTTGCTGCAACATTTATTTAATGACTTATGATAAAGCAGGATTTTTGCACATTAATTGTTACAATTGGTGCATCTATGGAATTACTACCATATATGTATATATATTTTTAAAGATTTATTTATTTTTATTGGTAAGTCAGATTTTTTTTTTAAAGATTTATTTTATTTTTATTACAAAGTCAGATATACTGAGAGGAGGAGGGATAGAGAGGAAGTGGAGCTGCCGGGATTAGAACCAGCAGCCATATGGGATCAAGGCAAGGACCTTAGCCACTAGGCCACGCTGCCAAGCCCGGTAAGTCAGATTTAAAGAGAAGGGGAGGCAGAGAGGAAGATCTTCTGCCCACTGATTGACTCCCCAAGTGGCTGCAATGGCCGGAGCTGAACTGATATGAAGCCAGGAACCGGGAACTTCTTCCAGGTCTCCCATGTGGGTGCAGGATTCCAAGGCTTTGAGCCATACTCTACTGCTTTCCCAGGCCACAAGCAGGGAGCTGGATGGGAAGTAGAACAACTGGGATATGAACCAGTGCCCATATGGGATCCTAGCATTTGCAAGGTGAGGATTTTAGCCACTAGGCTACTGCACCTGGCCCTACCATATGTTTTAGAAAAATGTTACATTTTCTTTTCTCTCTCTCTCTCTCTTTTTTTTTTTTTTTTTCTGGATTAGAAGTGAAGCAGCCAGGCCTTGAACTGGCACCCATATGGGATGCCGGCACTTGAAGGTGCAGGTTTAAATTGTTAAAACATATTTATTTATTAAATTTTATTTTTGATAGTGTTTACATAGTTCAGAAGGATGCATGCCCATATGGGCCATTGATTAGGGTGGGAACGGTTGAGGCTTAGGGGAACGTGGATAAATCATTGTTTCCAATTTTGTTTTTCTTCTCCTTGTGTCTGGGGGTTTGGGGTAGAGAAGAGAAGCCATACCCGGCAGCCCAACCGCATCAGTAGCCAGTGATGGGGAACGGCCACCTGATGTCATCTCAGGGTTCCTGATGTAGAGCATTGCTCCAAGGATACTGCTTAAGTGGTTTTGGTAGTTCTGAAATGCTGTTAATTTTGTTGTTCCAAGCCTGAGGAAATTCTTCCAAGGTCCATTGGCTGACATAGTCCATCTTAGAGTTTTGTTTTGCCCAGATACTTTCTGTCAACACTTGACTGGGACAGTTGTTCAATTTGTTCTGCCCTGCTTGCTCTGCTGTGATACTAGATGTCCTCTGCAGGCCCCAGTGAACTATCGGATTCCCCCAAGTGCATCTGGGCATGCCTTCTACTGCTCCATCTTCAGCAGCAGGAAAAGGCCCAGTTGTAACACATGCACTCCACACTCAGACCACAGAGCCCTATGATCCTTCCTATGGTTTGAGTTCTGAGTCCAGTGGTTCAGTTGAGGGGGTCCCCAAAGAAACCTCATGTGAGATGACCCCAGACCTGACTCCTGTGTGTGCCAGCCAGTATGGGGTCCAGCTCAGTCCATCACCCACATCAGCCTACACACACACACACACTGGTGGTTGCAGTTGCTGGGTCAGTTTTGTCTTTAGTTCCATCTCTTATGCAAACCACGGATGCTGTGGCTCAGCCCAACCCTACCCACCACACAGTTGGTCCTCACATACACCTTCAGGAACTGCAACCCAATTGGAGTGACCCCAAGAAACCCCACTAGGCCTGTCCCCAGTCCTGGTTCATGTGCAGCAGACTGGTCTGGTCTGTCCTGCATCCCATTTGGCTTTTGTACACCAATGGGTGCTGCAGCTTAGCTCAGCCCAACTGACCCCATATTCCAGCACACACTTATGCTGGCAGATGCTACCACCTGTCCAGCCAGGTCCACCCCCAGCAGTGGTTCTCATGCTCACTGATGGGAGCTGCAGCCTGTCAGAAGAGTGTTCACATTTTTCCTAACAGGCCTACTTCCAGTCCTGGATCTTGTATTTTCCAGACTCTGCAGTCTAGCTTGACAGCACCTGTCTCCACCCCCATTCCTAGCACTTGCCAATTGATGCCACGGCAAAACCCAACCAACTTGCACTTACTCTGACTTAACCATGCACCAGTGGATATGGTCGCTTAGCCCACCCTGGTTGTACCACTAACCCTGCTCACATGCTGGCCAAAAGGTGTTGTAGCTCTGTCCAGCCTGACCTGCCCCTGGTCCCAGTTCTCACACTCACCAACAGGAACAGTAGCCCAGTAGGAGAGCCTAGGCTGCCACCCAACTGGGCTCATTCCCAGCCTCCGAGTGTTTTGTATGCTGGTGGGTGCTGTAACCCAGCATAGCATGGCCTGTTTCACCTCGGCATTTGCCAGTGGGTGCTGCAGTCTGTCCCAGCTCAGCCAGTCCCCAGTTCCAGCTCATGCTGGTGGATATAATAGCCTAGCCTAGCCTAGCCTAGCCCAACCAGCCCCTAGTCCCGGCCCTAATGTGTGTGGCCCAACTTGGCCTGTCCTGAACCATGTCTTGCACCCTGTCCTGGTTCTCATGTCTGCTAGTGGGTGTTGTGAACTGGCCAGCCTGGCCTCTCCCCAGACCTGACCCACACATATGTTGGTGGGGACTGTGGCCTGACTTGGGCTGCTCCTAGTCTTGATTCTTGTGTCCTGACAGATGAGCTCCCCGGGCTCCTCTATCAGGTTACCTCCCAATGGCAGATTTCACACACACCAGTGGGTCCTTGACACAGACTGACTTGGTCCACCTCCTGTCCTGTCAGGCCTGGCCTGACATACCTACACCCCTTTCAGCTCTTACTGTTGGGTGTTGCAGCCCAGCCCTACTTGGTCCACCCCCAGTCTCAGTTCTCACGTGGTTCTTCAGGTTCTGAGAATTAGCCCAGTGAGTGCTGGGGCCTAACCCAGTCTGGCACTCCCCACACCCAGTCCACACCCATGCTGAAGTGTACTGCAGCTATTTCCAGCCCAGTTCGCCATTCCCATTCCGGCTCTTGCTCTCACCAGTGGGAACCCCAACCCAGCAGGGGCATCTCCTTAGTTCCCCAACCAGGCCTGCTCCCAGCCACAGATCTTGCATGTGCTGGTTGTTGCTCTGACCCAACCTGGTATAGCCATCCTCTGTCTTGACCTTTACCTTTGAATGCTGAAGCCTATCTTGGTCTGGCTCACCTCCAGTCTCAACTCTCAGTCTCTGGTGGGTGCTGCAGCCTAGTCCTGCCCAGTCTGCCCCCATCCCTGGCTTTCATGTAAACCAGTAGGTGTGACAGTATACTCCAGCATGGCCTGTACTCCATTCTGACTCCTGTGTATGCCACTGTGCTAAGATTTGGCACAGCCCTGTCTGGTCCACCTTCCCTCACAACCAGCCCACACACTGGCTGACAAATGGAGCAGCCTTTTCTGGTTTGACCAATACCTAGGCCTGAGTCATGTGCTCACCAGCAGGACCTACAGTCCACCAGGGCGTTCTTCAAGTTCTCCCATCAGTCCCACTGCCAGACCTAGGGCTTACTCAACATAGTCTGCCTCATCTGTCTTGGCCTTTGTGTGTGTTGGTGGATGTTGTGGTTGGCCCACCCCACATCCTATTCCTGGGTGTGCCTGTGGGTGCTGAGCCTGGCCTGTTCCTAACCTCAGTACCCAGGAGTGTTGGGAAGTTCCGTGGTCATGCCTAGCTCAGCCCATCACCCCCTCAACTCATGAGCAAACCAGCTGGTATGACAGACCCAAAGAGGTGAATCTACAAATTCCTCTGTAGATTCTACCTACAGATCTGGTTCTTTCTCATGCTGGTTAGTGTCATGGCCCAGCCTAATGTGACCCATCCCCTGTTCTGACACTCATTAGTGGTGCTGTCATCTAGCCCTGCCAGATAGATGCCCAGCACTAGCTTTAGTGTGTGCCAGGGAACAGTGGTCGGCACTGATCCATGCTAACTAGCCCAGCTCAGGTCTTCCAGTGTGCGCTGGTATATCAGAAAGGTTCTCTAGTATCCCTCCTCCAAACTGCTCAGCCTTAGGCCTCTTGCTTACCTGCAATTAGAGTGGCCTTGTTGGCAGGAGTCCCCTAGAAGTCATTCCTCACCTGCAATGTACTTCCTCAGCAGTCCCCGCCCCCATCCTATACCCCATTTCCCTGATCAATCCACAGCCCCTGCACCTCTGAGTGCATGGGTTCTCCAGTCTGGCCCTCTAGCAGGGTGGCATGCTGGCCTGAAATCCTGCCTGTCCACTGGGGAACCCAGAGCCAGTTCCCTGGTACACTTGCCAGCCGGAGATGCTACCCCTTCTCCCACCTGGGACTCAAACATGTAAACGAGTCCCCAAGTTCAGTCCACTAGCGCACCTTGCCAGCATGCCAGCCTGGGGTCCTTGCACCACACCCCCTGCATCCAAACATGCATGAGAATTCTGAGGCCTTTGCCATTCTGCTGGCCTCCAGTGCAAGCTCACAGGCCCCCAGAGGCAGCCTAGGCCCGATGAGAGAGGCACCTAGGTGCCCCTACATTTTGTTAAAAAAATTTTTTTCTTTAGGATTGTTAATCCTGACTTTGACCCATGGAAAGACTTCGTGTTTTTATATAGCAATATTATGCTTTGTTTTAGAAATACATCAAAATGTTCTCATACTCAGCAGTGCTTTTATGTACTGATAGTCTAACCTAACTCCATAGACAATAATCTCAGTTATAATCCATTCTTATCAGATAAAAATATCATGTTTTATTTGAGGTACCAGAGAAATAAGCTAGCTGAACTGGGTCTTTATGGTACATTAGTTTACATTCACTTCTCATTTTTCACTGAAGGCTCATAAGGTAAACATCATTTATAGGTATTTTCTTAATTCAACAATTATTACTCATTTTAAAAGAGAAGCAGAGGTTATAGGTGTTAAGTGGCTTGCCAATGCTGTAGAGCTAAAGGAGACAGTGTTAAGATTTCCGATTTAGTCCTTATCTGCTAGACCAAACTGTTAGTATATAATGATATAAAACAGTTGTTAACCTTCTGGGGTCTCTGGAAAACACACGTGTGCATGAGAAAGGGAGCATGCTCTACAGTGAGGACAAAGCGAAACCAGATTTTACTGCGGAAGAGACCAGTAACAAGAGAGGCAATGTTAGCTACAGTATTTTTCACTGAGTTATCCCAGCATACTTCAAAATATCATGGCAAACATTATAATTTCCTTTTTCTTTTCAAAATGCAGAGTACATTTTTTTATTTCTTTGAAAGGTAGACTTACAAAGAGAGAGAGAGATTGGTTGAGAGAGAAGAGAGATCTTCCGTCTCCAAGTGGTTGCACATGGGTGGTGGGGGCCTAAGGACTGTAGCCATCTTTAGCTGTTTTCCCAGGTGTGTTAGCAGGGAGCTGGATCCTAGGTGGAACAATCAGGGCTTGACCTGGCACTGCATGGGATGCTGGCATTGCAGACAGGGTTGCACTGCTGCACCTTGATGACAGCTCCACAAATTGGATTTTTTTTAAAAGAAAAGAATCTCATAGTTATATTATTATAAGTTAACTCTTCATTTGTGTGTGAAGTGTGTACTGTTTTTGAGCTCTGCTCAAATCTGTGAATTTTTTACATAGTTGGCAATTATAATATGTATACAAATTTTACTAAGGAATTTTGTAATTTTTTCTTTGGAAGTGTAGCAATTCACTAAGGACTCAAGATCCAGATGTTTTAGTAATCTGTCACATATTAAAACTACTCTTTTTTTTTTTTTTTTTTTTTTTTTAATTTTATTTTAAATTCATTAATTACATTGTATTATGTGACACAGTTTTATAGGTACTGGGATTCTCCCCACCCCTCCCCAAACCCTCCCACCATGGTGGATTCCTCCACCTTGTTGCATAACCACAGTTCAAGTTCAGTTGAGATTCCCCCATTGCAAGCATATACCAAACATAGAGTCCAGCATCTTATTGTCCAGATAAGTTCAACGGCTTCTTAGGTATACACTCTCTGGTCTGAAGACAGAGCCAGCAGACTATCATCCCGATCAATTTTATTGGAAAGGCAGATTTATAGAGAGGAGAAGAGACAGAGAGAAAGATCCTCCTTCCGATGGTTCACTCCCCAAGTGGCTGCAACAGCTGGAGCTGAGCTGATCCGAAGCCAGGAGCTAGAAGCTTCTTCTGCATCTCCCACATGGGTGCAGGGTCCCAAGGCTTTGGGCCGTCCTCGACTGCTTTCCCAGGTCACAGGGAAGCAGGGAGCTGGACGGGAAGGGGAGCAGCTGGCATACTAACCGGTGCCTATATGGGATCCCAGTATGTGCAAGGCTAGGACTTTAGCCACAAGGCTACCGTGCCCGGTCCTTGAGATTATTTTGGAATGCAGACTTTTCATTAAACTTTCTTGTTTTCATGCTGAGAACCTGTGAAAGAAGAATCAAGGGGTTGTCCTTGAGGCATAGCCACTTGCTCCCTGTGATGTCAGCATGCCATGATTCATGTCCCAGATGCTCTGCTTCTGACTCTGCTCCCTGCTAGTGGCCTGGTGCTTGGGACAATGGACCCACTAGTAGGGCTTCAGTGAAGCTCCTGACTCCTGGCTTTGGCTTGGTCCAGCCTTTTTTTCTCTCTAATTCTGTCTTTCAAATAGATTAAAAAAAAAAACAATGAAAAGTTAGTGGGCAGTACCATGGTGTAGTAGGTTAAGGCTGTGTCTACAGCATCAGCATTTCATATGGGCACCAATTGGAGTCCCAGCTGCTCCATTTCTGACCCAGCTCCCTGTTGATTGGCCTGGGAAAGCAATGGAAGATGACCAAAGTCCTTGGGGCCCTACATCCACGAGGGAGCCTTAAAGTAAGCTCCTGGCTCCTGGCTCCAGATCAGCTCAGTTCCAGCCACTGTGGCCATGTAGGGAGTGAACCTAAATCCAGTGGATGGAAGATCTGTCTTGTCTTTTCGCTGTAACTCTGCTTTTCAACTAAAAAGAATGAAGTCTCAAAAAATATAAAGTTTTATAAAAAGTTAAGGAAAAGAAAGAATAGAATCACAGAAATTGTCAGTGGTGTGTTAGAGTCAGGTATGAACAGTCTACTTGAGGCAGAACTGCACTGTGGGAAGGAATAGGTTTGCAATTAAACTTGAGTTTTTGAGATGGTTGTTTTCATGAAAGGCCCTGGTGGGCTTAGAGGACAAG
Organism: Ochotona princeps; assembly: GCF_030435755.1. Taxonomy (NCBI): domain Eukaryota; kingdom Metazoa; phylum Chordata; class Mammalia; order Lagomorpha; family Ochotonidae; genus Ochotona; species Ochotona princeps. Next base: position 27,302,511 of record NC_080851.1, read on the forward strand.
TTTGTGCTGATGGACGCTTCATGGTACTTGCGGTGGCATAGACCAGTGAAATTACATGCACACTGAAAGTCCCATGTAGGGATTATGATGTTCTTCAACAGGCATGCGAAGCACAAGCTCAGAGAATTTAGAAACGGGGTTTTGAGATGTGCGATGGCTAGTTCGCTTAGTTGCTGCTGTTTTTCGGGGTTGGAGTCCCAGCTCCTGTGCTGCTGCCTTCGCTTTCTGCAAATGTGCACCCTAGGAGGCTGCAGATGATGGCTCAAGTCCGTGAGTCCCACCCACGTGGGAGACCCAGCAAAAGTTCCAGGCTCCTGCTTCAGCTGGGCCAAACCCTATCTGTTGCGCGCATTTCGGGTAGCGCACCAATGGATGGAAGTTACCTTTTATATTTCTGTCTTTCTGCCCTCCAAACAAAGTGAAAGAAAAAGAAGAAGAAAAAGGAAATGTGGTTTTGAAATCAGTATGCTGTGATTGGCATTATAAAACCCTTGCCTCAGGATATAGGGGTTCCCCCCGCCCCCTACCTTTGGGAGGAACCTGACTAGAGCATTGCAAGACTCCAACCCCCAAACATCCAGAAGTACTAATTCAAGTTCAAGGAATACCATCAAAGACTCATTCACCAAAAATAGAGATGTGGATGGACACTAACAAATTATGGAATAAGGTTCCAGTGCTCTTGAGAGAACTGGGCTAGTTAGGCCAGTCAAAGGGTTAGATGGAGCTCGGTTCCATAGTATTGAGATTCACTAAATCGCTAGTTTCTAAGGTCGGAATTGATTATAGAGGTGTGGGTTGGAGCTGAGCCAGACACGGGAGTAGGGGCGGTCGGTGGTGACACGCTAAGTCAAAGGTTTCAGCGGGGAGGCGTCAGGGAGGGGGCAGGAGCTCATTGTTTGCGTGCAGCTGAGCCCTATGTACATTTTTAAATATTCCTTCCAACCAAGAATGAACAGTGAGTAGATCCAGTGGCACACAGGGTAAAAAAATCTGAGATTTTTTTTTTGTTTTTAGTAAAGATGAATGACTGAGTAAAATAATATAACATTGTCCCAGTTACACGAAAATTTCAGTTGCCACTTTTAGTTAACTCAGCTTTTTCATTTTTCTGGAAATGATCGTTTTCCAAAGAAGTGTTTGAATCCCTCTTTAAACCTCATGATTGTCAAAATCATATGCATTGATTTGACTTCACCTCTTTGACCTCTGTTCTCCTGTGCTGTTTGACAACTTCACCTATTGAGATCAGGCATGCTCTGACCAGGCAGGCATGGTTTAAAGAATTACAAGAGCGGACGTGGGCATTTACCCTCGGAGCCAGGAGCCAGTGTACCTGGATTCAGTGACCTGCTTCTTGCGAATGCAGGCCCTGGGAAGGAGCCAGGACGGCAGACATAACTGCTTCTGCACCGCGCTGGAGTCCATTCCTTGGCTCCTGGTTCAGCTCCTGTTCCGCTTCACCTCTTACAGGTGTTTGTGGCAAATCAGTGGATGGGAGGAGCTGTCTCCCTTTCACCCTTAATCAATCAATTAATTAATTTAATTTAAAAAGGAATTGTGAGGTGACCCCTTGATTTCTCAGTCCAACGTGGCACTGGTGACTGTGTAGAGACTTCTGCATGGGAGCCAGCTTAGTTGTGCCGTGGGTTAAGTTGCCGTCTGCAATGCAGGCATCTCATGTGAGCACCTGTCCAAGTCCTGGTTGTTTAACTTCTTTTGTTCAAATATGTATTTATTTTCTATTGGAAAGACAGGACTACACAGGGAGAAGGTTAGACAGACAAAGAGATCTTCCGTCTGCTGGTGCACTGCCCGAAATGGACACAATGACACAATAGCTGGAGTTGGGCAGATCTGGAACCAGAAACTGCTTTTTTCTTTTTAAATTTGTTTATTTCTATTGGAAAGGCAGATATACAGAGAGAAAGATCTTCCATCCACTGGTTCATTCCCCAAGTGGCTGCAACTCTGGAGCTGAGCTAACCTGAAGCCAGGAGCCAGGATCTTCTTCTGTGCCTCCCACATGGGTGCCTGGGTCTCAAGGCTTTGGGCTACCCTTGACTGCTTTCCCAGGCCATAAGCAGGGAGCTGGATGGGAAGTGGAGCAGCTGGGACATGAACTGGTGCCTATATGGGATCCTGTCACGTGCAAGGCGAGGATTTTAGCCACTAGGCTACTGCGCCGGGCCCAAGTTGCTCAATTTCTGATCCAGCTCTGCTGATGTGCTTAGGGGAGCAGTAGAAGATGGACCAAGTAGGGTCCGGCACCGTGGCCTAGCAGCTAAAGTCCTCACCTTGAACACGCCAGGATCCCATATGGGCACCGGTTATAATCCTGGCAGCTCCACTTCCCATCCAGCTCCCTGCTTGTGGCCTGGGAAGGCAGTCGAGGACGGCCCAATGCCTTGGGACCCTGCACCCGCGTGGGAGACCTGGAGAAAGTTCCTGGGTCCCGGCTTTGGATCGGCGCAGCACCGATGTTAGACTATCAGTTAATCAAATTAATTATGTAACTATTAAAACTAATAATTATAAAATAAATTATAACTATCTCATGCCTAATTTAATCGCTTTGCTGTGCAATTTTAAGGGGCATGTGATTTGGTGTCAAATTCTGCATTTTCTTTTCTTCTTCTTTGACTTGTCCATATGCTCTTTTTCAGTTATTGAACTTTATTTAACCTTTTGTAACTATTCCAGGAGTGAGGAAGCCTTACAAGCTGTAGCATTGTTAAGGTAGCAGATAATTGCAGGAGATATACAATGCACACAAACGCTAACATTCAACACTTGGGCAATGGCTTAAGACCATTAACCAGTTAATCCACATCCCCCTGTGAAGCAGTAACATCCTGTTCCCTTTCACAGTACGAGATGCAGAGACAGAAGCTGGGGAATTTGCCTGAGGTGCTATAGCTAGTGAAATCTTGAATACCAATTAAAATCCTCCTGATTTCTGGTTACCAAAATTAGCTCTTATCATGACTGTTTGAGTGTCCTTGGAGATGCTATCCTTTTTATTTTTGAGATGGTATTTTTTAGGTTTTATATCTTGTATCCATCCATGTTTTTTAAAATTTTATGATGCATTTTTATTAAAATTAATTTATTCTAAAAATAGAAGTCCTATATTAACCAAATGTTTTGAGTTAAAGATTTATTTATTTTTATTGGAAAAGTGGAAATACAGAGAGGAGGAGAAACAGAGAGGAAGATCTTCTGTCCTCTGGTTCACTCCCCAAGTGAGCTCAGTGGCTGGAGCTGAGCCGATCCGAAGCCAGGTGCCAGGAACTCTTCAGGGTCGCCCAGGCAGGTGCAGGGTCCCAAGGCTTTAGGCCGTCCTCGACTGCTTTTTCCAGGCCACAAGCAGGGAGCAGGATGGGAAGCAGGGTAGCCGGATTAGAACCTGCGCCCATATGGGATCCTGACATGTGCAAAGCAAGGACTTTATCGCGCTGGGCCTGAATTAAAACTTTTCATATCAATTACCAGAAGGCTATTATCCTTCGAAGTAGAATTTTATGACACATTTTCTGGTAACAGCGAAATGAGACAGCATTAAACATTAATTTATATTGCTTTAAGGATTAGTGGCTAATAATATTATTTTACTCTTCTAACCAAGTCGACACATCAAAATATTGAAATTTTCTAGTCTTGTTTGAGGGACACAGCAGCTGATTCAGGCTTCTGGTGCCTGCAGTGCCTGGGGCTGGGCACATCTCCTGTCAGGTGCTGGGAACTCAGCCCAGCTCTCCCATGGCAGCCACTGCCTTGGTCTCCCACAGTGCTCATTGGCAGGAAACTGGAATTGGGAGTAGAGCTGGACCCTGAATCCAGATACTCTGATTCGGGCTGTGAGGATCTCAAATAGTGTCCCTTCTGAAATTTTGGAATTTTTGTATCATAGGGATGCACAGTTCATTTGTTATCAATTTAATTTCTAAATTATCTGTCAAGCAGTAATGAATTATGTTAAACTGTTTCTCTGCTTGTTTAGTTATTCTTGCATTCATGGGAGAGAGAATTGAACAAAACGTAAAATTCTAAACACAGGCAAATGTCAAATGACCCCCTTTAGAAATGGAGTTCTACAGGATCTGAGGCACACCAGCTTGGGCTAGACTCCAGCACCCACTGGTGCTCATGAGAGCCAGAGTGAGTGTAGCACAGGCTGGACTAGGCTTCCACTCCCACTGGACCATACGAGAGCTGTGTCAGGGTGTGGACCAGGAGTGACTGGGCTGTAACATGCAATGGTAAGAACTGGGTTGGATATGGGCCACTTGGGCAAGGCCACTGTTCCTGCCAGGATAGGAGGGGACTAAGTCAGCCCTGGCCAAGGACTCACTGGTGTGTGCAAGATCTGCCATTGAGAGGAAACCCAATAGAGGAGCTTGGAGAACTCCTTTGTCGGGGCACAGTCCCTGCAGGTGAGTACAAGAACCAAAGCAAAGAGCAACTCAGAGCAGACGGGGTTAGAATACCTGCTGGCATACGTGGCTCAGGTATGGGGACAGACTAGACTGGGCCAGTTTACAACTCCCACTGGCAGATCTGAGAACCGGGATGGGATGCGGGACAGATTGGGTCAGGCTGCATTACCAACCAGTTCATGTTAGGGCAGGGACTGGGGGTTGATGGCTGTGGGTTGGGTGGCAGCTCCAACCAGCACAAGCTAGAACAGGGGCAGATTGAGCCAGGCCAGGCTGCAGCACCCACTGGCAAATGCCAAGGTGAGACAGGCCATGCTAACCTGGACCACTGCACCCATCAACACACGTGAGACTGGGGCAGGGCAGGGTGAGCCTGGTAGGGGAGTAGTGGGGACTCCACTTCTGGGCCCCTACTCAGGCTAATGAGTGTGAGAGCTGGAACTGGGGGCAGACCAGGCTGGGCAGGGTTACAACACCCGTTGGCCTACATGCGAACTGGGTTAGGGAGAGAACCAGGCTGGGGTAACCAATTGTATCCACAAGTACAGGCATGAGTCAGAATAAGGGCAGGCATCTTGGGCTTTGCCACAGCATCAACTGGCAATTCCTGAGACTGGAAGCAAGTTGTGTCGAGCTAGACTGCAGAAACAACTGGAGAGTGCAAGATCCAGAGCAGGGAGTGGGTCCATGGGGAGGTTGTAGGCTCCTCTCTGATGGGCTACAACTCTAATGGGTGAGCATTAGAACCAGGACTGGGGGCGGGCCTGGTTGGATGGGTGGTGGCACCTGTTGGCATGAGTGTGGGCTGGAGGGTGGAGTTGGTTGGGTTTAGTTAGGTTTCAGTGCCCAATGATATATATGAGATCTCAGTGGGATGTGGGACAGACCAGACCAGTCCACCGCACGTGCTGGCAGGCACAGGAACCAGAGCTGGGGGGTCAGTCCAGTGGAGGTTATTGGGGGGGTCTCTGTGACTGGGCTGTAGCTCTCCCCCTGTGGTACGTGGGGGCCGAGCATGTTTTGGGTAGGGCTGGGCCTAGCTGAAGGATGGAGGGCAGAACAAACTGATCAACTACCCCAGTGGAGCTTGACAGCAAATATTTGAGCTAATGAAGACTTGGAGGTGGATTATGATAGCCAGTTGACCTCAGAAGGATGTCCTCGTCTGTTAAGTGGCGATATCAGCACCATCTCAGAATTATCGAAACCACATGAGCAGAACCCTCAGAAAATGCTCCACAATGGAGACCCTGGGATGACATCGGGTGGCAGTCCCCCACCCCCCAGGTAACAGTGGCGGTTAGGAGGCTGGGCATGGTTTCTCCTCTTGTATCCCCCTCTCCCTCATATACAAGAAGAAGAAAAAGAAAATGTGTAAACAAGGGTCTCACCCACTATCCTCGACCCTTCCCACCGTGATCAACTATGTAAACATCATCAAAAATAAAATTTTAAAAAGTTAAAAAGAAATAGAGTCGTAGCTCTCAGCTCCTTGCACGACTATACTACTGTCTATCATGGTGTGGCACTGGTAACTGGTTTTCAGTAGTTCAGTTATGTTATTGTATCATTGGGTTAGTAGTTGTTGAGTACTTACATCAACATGTAGGCAATGTGCAAGTGTACAAAGGTAAAAGAGACCACTTCTTTTTTTAAAATTTTGTTTTTGATGATATTTACATAGTTGATCAGGATGGGAAGGATCAAGGATAGAGGAAAGTGGTATGGTCATTGTTTTCCAAATTTTCTATTTCTTCCTGTTTTTGAGGGAAGGGATGAGATAAGGGGAGGAGCTACACCCAGCCTCCCAGGGAATAGGGAACAGCCGCCTAATATCAACCCAATGTCTTGATATGGTGAATGTTCCAAGGGTTCTGCCTAGGTGGCTTCTGTAGTTCTGAAATGCCCTTGATCTTGCTGATCCAAGGATAAGGAATCCCTTCCAATGTCCATTGGCTGACATATCGACCTTACAGTCCCCATTCGACAAGATTTTTGCTGTTATTGTTTGGCTAGGGTAGTTGCCCAATTTGTTCTGTTCACATTCCTCTGTTATGGTACCACATGTTCTTGTGTTAACTGTATTTTTGTTTATAAAAGTTTCAATGCACCTTAGGACAAAAGAGTCAACCCTTCTGTAGGAATGAACCATCTGAACAGTTCATCACTGTTTCTCTTTTTGGTTACAGGTAGCACGTGCCAAAGACAGGGTGCATTTTGACAGAATAAGAGCTGGTCCGGCTTCAGTGCATTTCTGTTTTCTCTTAAAATAACATCGCTAAAAGCTCTTGTTCTTGATCTGTTTTAAGTATTGGATAAGACATTTGGGTCAGTTAGATGTAAATGGGAAACCGTATTAGTACAGTTCAGTGGCTGCAGCCAAAGAAAGCAGTCCGTTTACTCAAGTGCTCTACCAGTGATTTAGGTTTGGAGTAAATTCAAGGATTACATTTTTTTTCTCAGTAAAGGTTATATTCTGTGTAAGTCAAGTCACTAAATGTATTACTAAAAAGAGAACTTTAATTCTACTGTTTTATTATAGTCTTCCAAGAAGGGCCATTTTATTTTTTTAGAGTTACTTATGAAACCTTGTGGTCGTAAACTTTGGGAACTACTTCTTGTGAGTGTTGATACAATTTGAAATCCAAGAAGACCTCATCACCACCTTGTGAATGCTGATGATAGAAGGAGTGCCTTGTCTGTAGTGTATTGTCACCTCTGGCCTGAAAAGCTGGGAAGGAAATTTTCTTCTTTTGCATAAATCAGAAAAGCTTAGTGTGCTGGGCTTCCTTGTTAACCTCTGCAGATGGAGAGAGCTGAGAGATTGAAGAGATGATCCGATTTGGGGTCTGTGTAGGTTCACAGCCAGCATGCAGTGTTACCCACCTACAGAGTTCTTACTGTTTCACGTGTGCGCGCGGGCTATTCCCGGCCCCTGCCTCATTAGTTACAAAACTTTGGAAGCTAGCACTGAAGCATTACAGCAATGTTTTACTGCACTCATTTTATAAATGTTTACAATGCAATATGTATGGCTTTTCTAATGCAAACCAAAGGTAAAGAAAATTCTCAGGGTCTTTGCTGCCTTCTTGTGTAGCATTGGATTAAAGATCTTTTATACATTTGTAATAGACAAAAATAGACCAGGCTGTAAATCCTTTTTGAAAATAATCTTAAACAATGTATCAGGTTTTTGATCAAAATTGTAGGAAAAGTTAAATTTAAATTGTGTTCTACTAGCCAACGTGCATTTATGTAAGCATAGTTATGTTGAAATACATTAAAAAAAAAGGATTTATTTTACTTGGGAAGTCAGAGTTATAGAGGGGGGGAGAGATAGAGATCTTCCATTTGCTGGCTCACCCCTCAAATGGCTGTAATGACTAGAGCTGGGCTGGTTCATAGCTGGGAACTGGGTGTATCTTCCAGGTCTGCCATATTGGATACAGACGCCCAAGCACTTCAGCCATCCTCCATGCTAATTATGTCGTCTTTTAATTTTTATGATTTTTAAGGTGGATATAAAATATTTCACTGATTCAGTGAGTGGTAGTTTACTTAGCTGCTCTCCTTTGTCAGATGTTTAAATTATTTCACACTAAATAATGCTTGGACATTGATGTTCTTAAAATTATTCCGTGCTTGCAGTTATTCCTTATTGTTAACAATTGGCAGTATAATCAATGAATAAGAAAAAGTGATGAATGTAGGGCTTGGAGAAGTCTTGTCCAATTTGCTGTGTGAGCATGTACTGTAGTCTGCATGTGTCTTCTGCCTCCAGAGTCTGTGTGTTAAGTCTTGATCGCCAGGGCAACAATGTTAAGAGGTGGAGTCTTTGGGAAGCAATGAGTTAGTGTTCTACCAGTGAAGACACAGTAGGGAGCCAGATGTAGTAGGGAGCCGAGAGCCCTCGCCACATAGCTGATGCCTTCATTCTGGACTCCCTGCCTTCAGTCCTGCGAGGAGCAGTTACGTTTCTGCTATCTGTAAATCACCCAGGCTGAAGTGCCCTTTATAACAGCTTGAGTGGCCTGAAACACCATGTGCAGTCGTTTTCACATTTAGGATCCAATTTGATGGCGTGGCAGGCTCTAATTCTGCAGGACAGATACACAGTGTCCAATCCTTAGATGAGGCAGCTGAAGGTCCTAAGTGTTAATAACACAGCAAGCTCCTTTACATGATCCACAACAATTTGAATGGACCCTGTATGAAAAAAACAGATGGTGAAAGATAAGATAGAGACACCAGTAACTGCCTAACAAGGTAGCCTAGGAGGAGGTGCAAAAGAGATCAGAAGCAGAGGAGCTGGTGCTCCGATTTCTCTGGGTGTTTGGGTTTCTTTCAGCCAGAGCTGTTGAAACTCTCTAGGCTGCAGGGTGAGCAGAGGAGGCGGTAGTGGGGAGCTAAGCTGTGTGAGGTGAGCAGGACTTCTCCAAGGCATGCTAAGGAGGGAGCTGAGAGGCACAGCGCCTGGGGCCGCAAGCATTCCAGAGGGAACAAGCAAATAAATGTTAGAAGACTGAAGGGATAAGAGCTGAAGAATAATGCAGAGCTAAATCAATCATTTTTGTGTTTTCAAAGTGTAATACCTAGCCTTTGGTACAGCAGCGGAACATCTGCTTAGGACGGCTACCTGGATGCCTGGTTTGAATTCTGGCTGCTCCACTTCTGGATCAATTTCCTGCTCATGCGTCCTGGGAAGCACAGATAGTGGCTCAAGTATTCACATCCCTGCCTTCCAATGGTCTTCTGGGCTCCTGATTTTGATCTTGAACTGCCCTGGCTATTGTGGGTATTTGTGAAGTGAACCAGCAGATGAAAGATCTCCCTCTGTGTATTGCTACCTTTCAAATGAAATGAAAATAACTAAATAATTTAAGAAGCATAAAAGAGAAATATATATATATATATAATTTTCTTAGGCTCTTATTAGAGGATTTTATGAAAAATATTGTTCCACCCTCTTCTGTGGTTGTTTTTTAGTATGGTAATAGCGTTCTTTAAAAAAAAAAAATCCCAGAATCATCTTCATCATGCTCGTGATTAACTTCCTGTGCTCGGTGCTGAGGTGTGATAAGTCACCTTTTTGGTATTAGGATGGCCCGACTGAAGTGTGTGGAGCTACTGACGTTCCCGAAGACAGATGAAAGCCAGTCTCTGTAGTGTGCACTTGCAGTAGCTAATGGCCTACCAAGCACTGTCAGGCAGCCGTGTGTCTCAGCTGTTCATTTTGCTGAAGGCAGATAATTTATGCTCCATCCCACAGCACAAAACAGGTACATAAACCCAGAGAGGAATGTTAATGGAAAACATCATGAATTCTTAAAGTGACAGGGTTTTTAAATGGAGAACTGATTTAATCAGGTTGCAGTATTCTCAGAACATGTGAACATTTGAATGAAATATGGATACTGATAAGTAAGAGAACTTGAAAGAAGTGGACAAATACAGAATGTTTGATTTAAGCCAGAGGACCGTATCTGATTCCTAGGCATTCAGAAATGTGTATTGAAAGAGGAAAGAATGAGTGTGTTTATATTTTCTGACGTATCAAATGTATGTTTTTATTTTGTTACTACTAAAATTTAGCCAACTGGAAAACTTTCAAAATAGGCAGGTGAGCTATTTTTTTTTTTAAATTTTATTTTAGATAATGCTTACATGGTTGATCAGGATGAGAAGGATCCAGGGGTCAGGGAAAAGAGGGTGTGAATATTGTTTCCAAGTTTTCCATTCTCTTTTCCTGTGTCTAGGAGGAGGGAGAAAGGAGACAAAGGGAGAAGCCACATCCAGCCTCCCAACCGCCCCAGTACCGGGGATGGGAAACGGCCACCCAGTATCGACCCATATGCTTATGTGGCCTATGTGCTGAGGGTTCTGCCCAGGGAGTTTCTTTAGTTGTGAAATGCTCTCAGTCTCACTGATCCAAGGATGAGGGAACCCTTCCAATTTCCATTGGCTGACATAGTCCACCTTAGAGTCTCCATTCGCCCAGACATTTGCTGTCATCGTTGGGCTGGGGTAGTTGTCCAATCTGTTCTGTCTCCTTCCACAGATGAACTATTGGAAGACTAATAAAACTTTAAGCATAAGTGTTTTGTTTGATTTTTGCTCAAGTTTTTTTTTTGACATTTTTTATGGCTAGGACTTGATAAAATAATATATAAATGTTAGAATATTAATAAAATCTTTCAGAGACAACCTGCATTTTCCCATTAACTCAGATTAGTTAGTTTAATTAAAACACAATAATGACAGCTAAACTGTAGGATGCATCAATCCAAAAGCATCATGATACCCTGGAGTAAACTGTTTCTTTTTAGAAGAGACTGACAAATTTCTTTAAAGGTGAAGTTACTCATCATGAGAACAAGAACTTACTGCTGAAGACAGACTTTGCCTACTCAGAGGGAGAGATTGTAAACCTTGTAAACTTCACTGAGCAGCCCCGCTGCACTACCTTCTAAAAGCCTCTGAGCTCTGAGCCTGTCTCCAAGCAGGTTCAGACACCACTTCACCTGCCCTGCTGGCATTCCCAGTCTAGCAAGTGCAAAGCCTGCAGGAGTCAGGCTCTCGTGGAACATCTCTCTCTGCTCTATCAGGCCGCCACATGTTGGAATGTTCTATACAGATTTTTTGTTTTCTCATGGCTAGAACATTGACAGCTTTCAAGATTCCCCTGAGGGAGGACAACTTTCCTCTGACAAGTGAGTCACTCGGATTGCAGATGGAGGGTGTGGATTGCATCTGGCTGCTCTCTCTCTCTCTCACTTTCCAGCTGAAATGCCCCGAGCACTTGCCTGCTACTCTTCTTTCTCCCAGTATTTCCCACAGTTTTTTTTTTTTTTTTTTTCTTTTTAACGTGAGACACAGATCTTTCTGTTTCATGTTGCGCCAGCTGTCTGGATTCTCCCCCATCCCCACCCCCACCCCTTCACCTCTTAGCACCAGCTGGAGCAAATGGAAAGTAACACATTTGCTAGAATGGGACTGACCCGAACAGCATACCTCTGTTGGCTCAGTGGGTACCCTCCACAGGGGAAGCAGTGTGAGTTTTTGTAATCTTGCTACTCTCCCTGGGAGGTCTTTTAAGGGCCGGGTAGCTAGAGATGTTTTTCTATCAGGCCTTTTTTTCCCCCACTGGGTCTGATCTTGCATTACATTGCTAAATCAGATAACGACAAAAACTAAAAGTCCTTTGATAGGACTTTACAGTTTGCAAACTATTTTTGTGTTGTTTTCTTTTTCTTTTTAAATTATTTTTTCTTTTCAAACTATGTTTTATATTCATTCTCTCGTTTACAGCCTTCTAATGGTAAGTATTAATCACACATATAGGGAAGAAAAACTGGCTTAGAGTAGTTAATTTGTTTGCCTGAGGTCATGTAGCCCAAGATCTTTTGCTAGTTGTTCCCACCATGTATTGCTACAATGGCTCTACAAAGCGCAGTCATTACCTTTAGTGAAACTAGCAGGTGTTTCATACCACATAAACTCACAGAGCATTTTGGAAGCTGAAAGTTGGCATAGGCTACTCTTGCAGGTGTTTAATAAATTGCTGTTGAACCCAGATAAGCAGATAGTATCACTAACTTGCAATATCCAGTTTAGCTTCAGGTAACCCTTCAACCTCATTTGCTGTGTATTCTGTGTTTGTGCCATGATGGCTCCAGAGGGTTGGTGTCGGAATCATGAGATAACCTGTGGCTTCACATAGTGCTGGAGAAATGCGAGGCATTGTCTTTATGTCTACATTTTAAGTTCTGACCCTTCCTGGGAAATACCATATTTTCTTTTCTTTTTTTCTTATTACCACTTTCTTTATTTATGAATATTTTTCCTTGAGATGATCTCATCTCAAAAACTGCAGATAGGGCCCAGCGGCGTGACCTAGCGGCTAAAGTCCTCGTCTTAAATGCCCCGGGATCCCATATGGGCACCGGTTATAATCCCGGCAGCTCCACTTCCCATCCAGCTCCCTGCTTGTGGCCTGGGAAAGCAGTTGAGGACAGCCCAATGCATTGGGACCCTGCACCCGCATGGGAGACCCGGAAGAGGTTCCTGGTTCCCGGCTTAGGATCGGCGTGCACCGGCCTGTTGCGGCTCACTTGGGGAGTAAATCATTGGATGGAAGATCTTCCTCTCTGTCTCTCTTCCTCTCTGTATATCTGACTGTAATAAAATGAATAAATCTTTAAAATAAATAAATAAAAAAAGAAAAGTTTAAAAAAAAAACTGCAGATAAAAAAACTCTGTAGATGTATTTTAGTGACTGTATCTCTTTAAAAAAAGGAGGGGCAGGGTGGAAGGAAAGGAGAAAAAGAAAGAAAGAACAAGGTTTAATGAGAAGGGTAAGTGACAAACCCAGGCAAGAGGGGGTTTTAAAAAAAAGACAAGGGGCAAAGAGTTGAACAAGTAATACCGCAAATATACATGGAATTCTTACTGTGTGCTCTGCACACGTTGGAACAGTCACTTCTTGTTTGCTTCTTAATTCAGTTAAACCTCACAATGACTTACAAGATAGATGCTGTTTTTATCTTTACAATATAGAAAACATGGCACTATGTAGTTAAATGATCTGCACAGGCCATGGCCACTAAGAGGTAAAGCAAGAGTTGGGGTAGTCAGTTTTGTTTCTGGGTTCAGGTGCATCACACTTTATTAGAGAAGAGGAAATTAATACATGGAGTATCTTCTGTAAAAGTGAAGAAAATGCTGAAAGAGAGAACTTTGAAACCTGCTACAATGTAGTTCATCTTTGAAATACTTTTTGCACCTTTTAAAACATAGATGCAAATCAATAAAGCTGTAGGATTGGTAGTTAATTTAGTGGCCGGTTTAGCAGGTTTTCAGGCAGAACCAATCTGAATTGCTTTTATCAATGTTTTTATTAAAAAAAAAAAAACAACACAAATTTGTTTCAAACGCAGAGTTACACAGAGAAAGAAAAGGAAGGTGAGACAGAGATACTCCACTCACAGGTTCATTCCCCAAACAGCTGCAATACAAGGTCAAAGCCAAGAGCCTAGAACTCTACCCAGGTCTCCTGTGTGGGTTGTAGAAATGTGGAACACAGGAGATCTCCCTCTGTGAAGGTTGTCTTGGAGGTAGGGATGTAAAGGTTTGGCTCCGTCCTGCGGATGAGCACATCTGGAGTGCCAGAGGCTTGCATTTTGACTGCACCTGCTCTAGCTGGAGAAGGAGGGAAAACAATGTTGTCTGGTGAAATCTCAACACACCTGAGCTAGACTCCCTGCAGTCTCAGGGCGAGGAAAGATTGACAGCTGTGCAGGAGCTGCCCAAAGGTAAACTCCTGTGATAAAGAAATGGATGGCGTGACAGATAGGGGTGAGATAAGGGCTGTTCGCCATAGGTGAAGTGCTTTCAACAGACTGCAACCAATTCTCATATATAACTTGTGGTAGAAAAAAATAAATAGTTCAACAGCTCCACTCTCAAACCTGTAAGTGAGCTCTGACACTTGATTATCAAAGAGCAAGAGAGAAGATGTGTCTTTGTACTGTGGGTACATGTCAAAGAGGAAACCTCAGTAAAGGGTAAACTATTTAGAATAGAAATGACATTTCTTAAATGGTGATATTTGTAACTTATTAAATACTTATTTTGTGACAGATTCAAGAAATGCTTTAGTCTTACACTTTTTGACGTTAATAATCATATATGAAGAGTCTTCAAAAAGTTTATGGAAAGTATACACAATGGAAGCTATGCATGGATTTTTAAAAAATTACACTATAATAAGCTTTAGTTTCATTTTTTTCATGAGCTTTTAAGCAGAGATTTGTTTATTTATCTAAAAGGCAGAATTAGAAGCAGGGAGAGAGACACAGAGAGAGGACGAGAATCTTCCATCTGCTGGTTTACTCCTCACATGACCAAAATGGCTGGGCTAGGCCAGGCTGAAGCCAGGAGCCAGGAACTTCCTCCAGGTCTCCCATAGAGGTGGCAGTGGCCCAAGCACTTGGGTGATCTTCTGTTGTTCTGCTAGGTGTGTCAGCACAGAGCTGGATTGGAAGTGGAGCAACTGGGTTTGGAACTGGTGTCCATATTGGTTGCTGATGTTCTAGGTGGTGGCTTAACTTGCTACATCACAATGCTGGTCCCCCTGAACTTTCTGAAGCACGCTTCTTTGTGGGCTTTTTTTTAAAGCTGTGTTGATCTATACACTTATACAGTGTCATCACAGATTGTCAATATGTTGAAAAAGGAATATGCTTAGGAAATGAAAGTGTATAATGTACATCAGTGTTAGAAATGTGCTATTTTATGGATTGACAGTGAAATATATTTTTATGTTTATTATTTTTGCTGAGTTTCCTGATTTGTATAGTTAATGTATCAAACAATACTACTTCTGACATTGAGATATAAGCCTGAAGATTTTTTTCGTTTCCTTTCTGTTTTTTTTTTCAGACTTATTTATTTTATTTATTTTATTTTATTTATTATTTATTTATTTTATTTATTTTTAGTTACAGAAAAATAGAGATGGAGAGAAAGATCTTCCATCTGTTGATTCACTCCCCAAATAGCCAGAGCTGGGCCAGTCCGAAACTGGGAGCCTGGGCTTCCTCTGGGTCTGTCACATGAGTTGAGGAGCCCAAGAACTTGGGCCATCCTCCGCTGATTTCCCAGGTCAAAAACATGGAGCTGAGAGGGAAGTGGAGCAGCCAGGACATGAACCGATGCCCATATGAGATGCCAGTGCTACAGGCAGTGTATTAACTTGCTACACCACAGTGCTGGCCCTTTTTCCTTTTTTATTTTTTAAAGTTTTATTCTCTTTTGTTTTCAAAGAACCAAATGAAAGGAGAGAAAAATGTCAAGGAAATACTGACTTGAAGTTTATAACACTGGCTCTGATTGGGGATCTGATAAGGCAGATAAAAGAAAGGACACAAGCCTCCTGTCAGATGTCTCTAACCTTGATTTTTTAATGGAAACTTTTTTGACGTTAAATTTTAATTTTTATTTGAGGAATTTATTAATAAGATAATTCTCAGGTCATAGTAAATACATGATAATTACTACAACATAGTTCTCACAAAAATATAGATATAATTCTACGGAAAGAATAATAGCTCCTCTCTTTTCTTCTTTCGTTGCTGTATCTACTCTCGATCTTCCTTTTTTAAAAAAAATTCAGTTATTTTATTTATTGGAAGGGCAGAATTACGAGACAGAGAGAGACTGGGAGAGATCTTTCATCTGCCGATTCACTCCCCACTCGGTTCCAATGGCAAAGGCTGGGCCAGCCTGAAGCCAGGAGCCAGGAGCTCCTTCCAGGTCTTCAAGTGGGTGTGGGTCTAAGTGCCTGGCCATCCTGAGCTGCTTCTCCCAGGCAGGTGGAGCGGATCAGTTGCTCAGTTGGGTCTGGAAGAGGCACCCGAGTGGGACGGCTATGCTGCAACTTCCTCCCATTTCCGTGCATCTACCTATTTTCTACCAAGTGATAGTAACATTACAATTATTATTGTATTTGGGTAATTAGAACTTTAAAACTTAGTTTCAAAGGATTAATAGAGTAGAATAAGATAAAAACAAAAGTACAACTGCTTCTAAATATTCAGGCAAATAAGTTGGATTTCTTTCACATTCAGCTGAGCATGGGTAATTTTTGTAAATGTCTTAAATTCCTTTTCTTGCCAGGCATTTAACATCCCATTCTAGACATTGTCTACTTGTTTTCAACAGCAATTCTTCACTCTTTCTTCCTCTCCCTCACCTTTTTTAAAATTTGTTTTTGTTTACATAATAAGGTATGTGTTTTTTTGTTTTCAAGTTCATTCATCTTTACTTATTGAAAGAGAGAGGGAAAGACAGAGATCTTCCATTCACTAGTTCACTCTTCATATCCTCACAATAGCCACAGCTGGACCAGAACAAAGCCAGGCGCCTTAGACTGAGGAGACTTAAAATGTGGGTCTTCCATGTGGCTGGGAAGGACCCAAGCATTGGAGCCGTCATCTTCTGCCTTGCAGGGTGCGCATTAGCAAGAAGTCAGATTAGAAGCAGAGGCGTGACTCCCATCTCAGGCACTTTGACGCAGAATGAGATTATACAATTGCCTTGCTGTTTCTTAAATGCACCTTTACTTCTGAGATTTACATATGGGGTTTTGGGAGCTTCTTCTGGGTCTCCCATGCAGGCACAGGGTCCCAAGGCTTTGGATTATTCTCTACTGCCTTCCCAGGCCACAAGCAGGGAGCTGGATGGGAAGTGGAGCAGCTGGGACACGAACCGGCACTCATACGGGATCCTGGTGTTTGCAAGGTGAAGATTTAGTCACTGAGCCATCGCTCCAGGCCCGTATCTCTGGATTTGTACTGAGAAGAATTGAAAACAGAGATTTCAACAGATATTTTCATGTCCATGTTCCTAACAATATTCTTCATGATAATTAAGAGATGAGAGGAGATACAATGGATAAACAAAATGTGATATATATATATAAAGATAATGGAATATTATTCAGCCTTAAATAAGATTCTGTCACACATTCCACCATGGGTGAACCTTGAAAACATTATGCTCAGTGAAATAAGACAATTATAAAAGCACAGAATCTATGTGGTTTCATTTATACAAAGTACTTAAAAAGTAATAGGACTCATAGAGGCAGAAAGCAGACTAGTTCCAAAGAGTTGGGCTTAGGGAGCCTAGGAAGTTACTATTCAAAGGGTACAGAATTTCATTTTGGGAACATGTAATCTGCAGA
Organism: Ochotona princeps; assembly: GCF_030435755.1. NCBI lineage: Eukaryota > Metazoa > Chordata > Mammalia > Lagomorpha > Ochotonidae > Ochotona > Ochotona princeps. The sequence continues at coordinate 27,319,695 of NC_080851.1, forward strand.
TGTATGGTGGTAATAATTGTGTGTTAACTTGTACACCTAAAAATGGTTATAGGTAAGCTTTATACATTTGTTTAACCAATAAAATGCATAACCAACCAGAACAGATTCATTTGTTAAAATATTGATATTGGAGGTCCAGTAAGATGACCTAGTGGTTAAACCTCACCTTGCAAGCACCAGGATCTCATTTAAGTGCCGGGTTGTGTCCTGGCTGCTCCACTTCCCATCCAGCTCCCTGCTTGTGGCCTGGGAAAGCAGTAGAGGATGGCCCAAAACCTTGGGACCCTGCACCTGCATGGGAGACCTGGAAAAAGATACTGGCTTCTGGTTTCAGATCAGTTCAGACCATTGAAGCCACCTCGGGAGTGAACTGGCAGATGGAAAATCTTTCTCTATAAATCTGTCTTTCAATACAAATAAATCTTAAACATTTTTTAATATTGGAAAAGCATTTGGCACAGCAGTTAAAATATTGCTTAAGGGGCCTGATGTGGTGGCGTAGTGGCTAAAGTCCTTGCCTTGAATGTGCCGGGATCCCATATGGGTGCTGGTTCTGATCCTGGTGACCCTGCTTCCCATCCAGCTCCCTGCTTGTGGCCTGGGAAAGCAGTGGAGGACAGCCCAAAGCCTTGGTAACCTGTACCCACTTGGGAGACCTGAAAGAAGTTCCTGGCTCCTGGCTTCAGATTGTTGCAGCACGGCTGTTGTGTCCTCTGTCTCTCCTCTTCTCTGTATATCTGACCTTGCAATAAAAATAAAATTTTTTTAAAATGTTGCTTGAGATGCCATCATCACATATTGTGGTACCTGGTTCTTGATTTGGAGTCTTGGATAGCCTTCCAATTCCAGCTTCCTGCTAATGGGCATCCTGGGATCAGGCAGGTGGTGGCTCAAGTACTTGGGTCCACGCCACCCCTGGGGGAGACCTGGAAGGAATTCCAGGTTCCTGGGTTCCGTCTTGCCTGGCTCTGGCTGTGGTAGCCAAAGGATGGGAGATCGGTCTGCCTCTCTGCCTTTCCACTAAATAATTTTTTAAAAATTTATTTATTTTTATTGGAAAGTCAGATATACAGAGAGGAGAGACAGAGAGGAAGATCTTCCATTCACTGATTCGCTTCCCAAGTGGCCACAACGGCCAGAGCTGAGCCAATCCTAAGCCAGGAACCTGGAGTCTTTTCTGGATCTCCCATACGAATGCAGGGTCCCAAGGCTTTGGGCCGTCCTCAACTGCTTTCCCAGGTCACAGGCGGAGAGCTGGATGGGAAGTGGGGTCGTCAGAAAAAGAAATGGCACCCATATGGGAACCCGGTGCGTTCAAGGCAAGGACTTTAGCCACTAGGCTACCACGCATGGCCCTAAATAAATTTTTTTTAAATCTCAAAAAACTAATAAATACAATGGAAAAAGCTCGTTTTAAAGCAAATGAAAAGTGTAAAAAAATTGTTTTCCTTAAAGAAGACATGGCAACAGAAATGAAATTGTCAAGCCACCAAGTCAGACAATAGTTTGGTTTAGTATGTGAGTACTGTAATGTAGTAAATGTGGAAAGAAAGTAATGGAGAGAAGTTGCTGACTCTGGTGAATTCTTCCTATATATTCTCATTAGCTCATCCCTGTTTTTTGTACTTCCGTATTTGTCAGTTGGAATGTCTTAAGATATAAATAGCTTGTCCCTGGATCCCAAGTACCATGGTGCTTTCCCCAAAAGCAGAATTTATACATATGGTAATTTAGAAGAGTCGATTTAGCTCCCTAGTGCAAATTACCATGACTACCATGGTTTTGCTTCCTGGAGTTGAGGGTGCACAGGAATGAGATGTGTGAATTCACTGTTTCGGCTGTATTGAATGAGCTTTTTCTAAAAGAAAAAATTGAGCCAATTATTTAGCCTAATTGGGGAACATGAGCGAGAACGCTATAAAACCTCAGAAAATCATTGTTTAGTGTGCAATAACTGCTGGAGTGATAATGAACTGAAAGGAAAACTAATTTAGGCGTTATACATATTTGGATCTATCATGTTTGAGGTTTATAAAATGTAAGAATTTGGAAGACCAGGATACAGATCTTACTGCTGACTCCACCATGGAATGAACAATGCTTTGGAGACCACTGCCAACTTTTCTTTAGCTTCGGAACCAACTGATATAATGTGTCCTAATGTCTTCCCACCACAGGCAGCAAGGCGAAATGCAAGTGTTTTATACTACTTGAGCCTTCGAAAGAGAAGAAAATACCAGATTATTAATGGTAGTCTTCGGATTCTAATATTACCATTTTCTGAGTCATTTAAAAAATCAAATCTCAATAACACAGATCACACACACATACACAAACAACGTTTATAGAGAAAGGAGTGAAAAAGGAAATTAGATAATAATTACCTAAACAGTGAGTGGAGAAGGGAATATGTTTTCCTGCCTGTTCAAATCTGTAAATACCTATTGTGCAAAGTTTTAACTCTTAATTTTAAATGCTTCAAATTAATGTCTGATGTGGTCTGTGAACTCAGCTGTTTTCCTCTGTTTTTATGCATCATTCAATTGATTTGCCACCTGCCTCAGGCCCAGGACACATCACAATGCTTGAGTCATCCCTTATTCAGCAGGCTCCATCTTGAATTAAACACAGATTCAGGGCATTTTCCTGGCTCCCAGAGAAACATGTGTGATCTCATCCAGAAATTCCTCTCTGTGTATCAAAACGAAAATTTGAAATCAAAATTCCTTTTGAATGGTAAGAATTTTTAAAATAAGCATGGCTATCATAAAATTGTACATACTACACACACATACAATTTTTTTTAAAAGAATGATCATTGTTAAAAAACAAACCGAAATAATGTGCCCCTGTGGATTTTATTTGGAATGACTGACTATGGAGCTCTTCAGTCAGTTCCCGGATTGCTGAATTTTCCTTGCAGAGTGTGGTGGAAGGGTCCTGGGTGTCATGCTTCTGTTATTGATGGTGATGGCAAAACCCTCTAATTCTAGCCCCTGCTGAGTCTTTGGAAACCTGGTAGGTTGTTAACACAGTTAGCAGGAGTTCATGAACTCTGCTCTGTAGAAATGCAAACGCCTCAAACTTTGATATGGAATTGACATGCAAAGATTTCTCCACATATTTTAAACATATTTTTTGTAGTTTAAAGTTAAAAAGAACAAAATTATAAAAGCTTGCTGTCTTTTAGTATGGCTTTTACCATATAAATACTGCATTTTCAAAAATAATATGCTTAGGCAATTGTTTAAAAGGGTTTTTTTTTCTTAGCAATATGGTTACAATATACTCTCTCCAGCATTAAAAAAATAAGTAAAAATGCTTTTCTATATGGTAATGAAGCAGTTTAGAAATATTTAGTTATTTACATAAAGGAGATCTATGGTAGCAGTTTAGTGAAAATCAGTCATTTGGAAATGATTACATCCTCTAGTCATTAAAGGGAGTATTTATTACTCACATAAAATTAGGGAAATATCTAAAGGAGCAATCATTCCATTAGCTTTATAGTTAAGACACCCAGTTGAATATGTTGTGGTTGTAAATCAGATGTACTTTTCCTGGGAATATTTGGAACAGAAGCTAGACAATCTTTCTGGTGACCATATTAACTTTCTGGTTGGCAATAAACTCAGATAATAAGGAAAAAGAAGAAAGAAGACAGAGGTTCTGCAAATGAGACTGGTGAAAGAAAAGCTAAGAGATGTTGAGATTTTTACTTCAAATTCTGGTTTCCCAGCAGTTCACCTGTAGATTAATTTACTCACGTGCTGTTCAAGTTGCTATCACAGAGAATGTTATGGGAAACATGTGTTCATTCTACAACTTTATGAAAAGAAGGCAAAATCCTCTTGCCCCTAAACTTTATATTTGATTTATTTATTTTAAAAAGGATTTATCTTTTTATTTGAAAGACACATGGGTAGAGAGGGAAAGAAAGAGGGGCAGAGAAGAGACATGCGTTGCTTCAGTATGCATTTATTCACTCCCCTTTGGCCTGCAACAGTTGGCCTGGGCCAGGCTGGGGTTAGGAGCCTGTGTCTCCTAACCATCTGGGTCTCCCGCAGGGTGGCATAGTTCCCAGCTCTCACAGGCTGCTTCCCAGATATGTCAGCAAGAAGTTGGATTTGAAACAGAAGCAGGACTTGATCTCAGGCACTCTAATCTGGGATACAGGTATTCAAGTGGCAGCTTAGTTGGCTATACCACAGCACCTTTTCCCAATAACATCCCTTTTCCTTTTTAAAAATTTCTTATTTTCTATTTGCTTATTTTAATCTTTATCTGAAAGGCAGAGTTTACAGAAACACAGACACACAGAAAAGGAAAGCGATTCTCCATCCTCTGATTCACTCCCCATGTGGTTACGATAGGACTGGGCCAGACTGAAGCCAGGAGCTTGAAACTCCATTCAGATCTCTCACTCAGTTGTCAGAGACCAAGTGCTGGAGCCAGTGCCTAATCCCAGGTGTCCATCAACAAGAGGCTGGAATCAGCAGCAGATTAGAATAGGAACCCAGGTACTCTTATGGGCTGCAGGTGTCCCCGGTGGCATCTTGATTGTTGCGCCAAATGTGTGTGCTTAATGTCCTTTGTCCCATGGATAAGAGCACATTGAATCATCAAGAGGAGAGTCTTGGTTTCTTCTCCCTCCATTCTCACTGTTTTTGCTTGTTTGTTTGTTTTAAACGTATTCATTCATTTGAAAGAGGGGAGGGAAGAGTGAGAGGAGAAACCTCCTCTTCTGAGTCACTCCCTAGATGGCTAAGGACCAGGAATCAGGACCTCAGTCCAGGTCTCCCATCTGGGTTATGAACCAACTGCTTGAGTCATTTCTGCCTCCTTCCAGGGTCTGCATTGGCAAGAAACTGCATTTGGGAGCCAAAGCTGGGAATTGAGCCCAGGTACTCTGATACAGGCCCTAGTCAGCTAATCTAATGTCTTTACCACTAGGCCAAAAAACACCTGCCCTTTGAGTCTGCTAGTCCAAAGGAGGGCAGGCTCCTGGACCAAAGAGCCCTCTCTGGGAAAGGCCAGCACTTTCTGCGGTCCTGATGTTCTTTGCAAGGAAAGCTGATTCTGTAGATCTCCATTAGCATTTATTGAGTGCTTGGTGAGCAGCTAGTGACAGCAATTGATGTCCGTCTCTCAGGAACTCAGAATCTCAGTCTAATTTGTCCAGAGACCACTGTAGAAAACAATACTTTAAATGCTTCTTTTTCTTCTTCTTTTATTTATTTATTTATTTATTTTGAAAGAGTAACAGAAAGAAGGAGAGACAGAGAGAGATCTTTCAGTCACTGGTTCACTCCCCAGATGTCTGCAGCCTGGCGCTTCACCCAAGTCTTCCACGTGGGTGTAGGGGCCCTAACACTTGGGCCATCCTCAGCAGCTTTGCCAGTGGGGAACTGAAGTAGAAGTGGAGCTGCTGGGACAGGAACCAATGCCCACAGGGGATGCAGCCTTCACAGATATCAGCTTTATTCATTACACAACAATGCTGGCTCCTGAACTGATCTTTTAAAGTGCCCTGATAGAGGTAAGCACCAAGGATCCCACAAGGAAAGATAAGCCATTATTAGGCAGTGAGAGAAAGGTGTGCAGAGGAGTGACATTTGAGCTTAAAGAGGGACGTTGAGGAGCTCACCAAACAGGGAGAAACATTTCTGTGGAGGTAGCAGAGCATACAAAGGCACAGAAACCGGAAGAATCAGGTTGAGTTTGTGGACTGACACGTGTCTGACTTGGAGGGTTTGAATTAAGGCTTGAGGTGCACAGAAGGAATGGCAGGAGATAAGGATGCTAAAGAAGACAGAAGCGAGAGAATGAGGAACGCTGCTTGAATCTGCACTATTTTGGGAAGCAGGGAGGCTCTACTGGAGGCCACTGAAGTTCTTAGTGGAGAAAAGATTTCCAATATAGAAAGGCCACTTTGACATAAGATTGGCCAGAAAAGAAATGAGCAACAGAGGAGTTAGTGAGGAATTCAACTTGGGGGGAGAGGGATGAAGAGGACTTTGTGTATGAAAATGGGAATAGAATTTGAAGAAAGGTGCATACCAGAGAGAGATTTGGAGATTAGAGTTAGTAGCATTTGTTGGTACATTGGATTTGGGAATTCAGTACAAGAAGTAATGAGGAATGATTTCAAAGCTGCTTTGATTTTGAGAACTGGTGGATAAGGTGTGATGGTGAAAAGAAATTTAGGAGGATTAGCAATAATTTTGATTTTAGACATGGTTGCCAGTAAGCTGGCAATAGCCAGTTCAGCTTCTAGGTTTTAGAAGAGAAAATGGATTTAAATCTGTTTTTCGGAGTCATCATGACTTATGAGGTAGTCAGGGGCCATAGAAATAAACAAAATTGTTCAGGTAGAGTTTTAGGAGTGAGAAGAGAAAGTTCCAGGGGTGGCAGTGTGGCATTGCTAAGCCTCTGGCCAGTTCATGTCCCGGCTGCTCCAATTCCAATCCAGCTCCCTACTTATAGTCTGGGAAGGCAGTGGAAAGTGGCCCAAGTGCTTGGGCTCCTGCACTCATGGAGAGACCTGAAAGAAGTTCCTAATCTTTGCAACTCTGCCTTTAAAATCTTTTTATTTTTTTAAAGGAAATTCCAAGGAGAGAACCCTGGGGAATATCTGGGGAGGGCACAGGAGAAGGAGTGTGTTGGAAGGCTGAGGTGGCAGCAGGTTCCTGCAGGGAGGGGCAGTTGGCAGTGCTGCCTGGAGATAGTCATGGCAGATGCTTCATGCCAACTGCCTGTGAAAGGACACTCTCTTGAAGGCCAGCAAGAGAAAAACCACTCCCCTTGAGTAGATACTCGCTTTTCTCTTTCCCTTCTGTTTACTTCTTTTACCCCTGGGTTCTTGTGTAAAAATAATGTTAAACATTTTATTTTTTAACTTTATTTGAAAGGCAGAGAGATGGAGAAAGATCTTCATCTGCTGATGAATTCCCCAAATGCCCACAGCAGCCAGGGCTGGCCTAGAATGCCCTGAGGGTCACAGGGGCACCCATTAGCAGGCAGCTGGACCAGGAGGTGGATCTGGGACCCCAGCCCAGGCACTCTGAAAAGGGTTGTAGGCAAGGCAAGCAGTGACTCAAACCCTGTGCCAAATACCAGGAGCCTAACCTTGGCATCACATCCAGGTCCTTGGATATGGGAAGTGAATTTTTTTTAAAGATTTTTTTTAGTGGAAAGCCAGATATACAGAAAGGAGAAACAGAGAGGAAGATCTTTCATCCATTGATTCACTCCCTAAGCAGCCCCAACGGGCTGGAGCTGTGGACTTTAGCCGCTAGGCTACTGTTCCAGGCCCAGGAAGACAATGTTTTAACTGTGTTAACATGTGGACTAAATGCTCTCCCTTAATTAAAAAAAAATTTTTGAAATCTTGTATCTAAGGTTACTGACCCATAATAAATGAGTAATAAAAAGGGTCCCAAAGGTTTATCAGACATGAAGTTAAAAAAGATACAGGCTAGAAGAAGCAAAGGGTAAGAAAGATGCAAAAATAATTTTAAAAATATTTATTTATATTTTTTGGAGATGCAGATTTACAGAGAGAAGGAGAGACAGAGGAAGATCTGTCCACTGATTCATTCCCCAAACAACTGCGATGGCCAGAACTGAGCTGATCTGAAACCAGGAGCCAGGATTACTGTTACCTGGGTCTCCCGCTTGGGTGCAGGATCCCAAGGCTTTGGGCCGTCCTCCACTGCTTTCCCAGGCCACAAGCAGGGAGCTGGATGGGAAGTGGAGCAGCTGGGACAAGAACTGGTACCCATATGGGATCCCAGTACATGCCAGGTGAGAACTTAAGCCACTAGGCTATTGTGCTGCACCTGGCCCACAAAAGTAATTTTCAAGTGCCTGTTATGAATCAGACACCCGCTATATGTTTTACATTCTGTTACTCCTCAAGCAACATTATCAGTTATTGTTCTACCATTTCACAGATGAAGAAACTGAAGCTTAGAAATGTCAGATAGATTACCAAAATTCTGTATCAAATACACGAGGGCTTGAGCATCCAACCCTAACAGTGACATCCATGCCTGTGTTCCTCCACAGGGTGGTGAGCAGGAGTGGGAAAAGAGAGAGGAAAAATAAAGAAAAATATAAAAATGGACAGAAGGTGGAACTGGCATTGTGGCATAGTGGGTTAAAGCCACTGTCTGCCAAACCAGCATCCCAACACCGGCACCGGTTGGTGTCCCAGCTTCAGCCTGGCCTAATTCTGGCCACTGTAGCCCTTTGGGGAGTCAGCTAACAGGTGGAAGATCTCTCTTTGTAACTACGCTTTCGTATAAATAAGTAAATAAATATGTAAAATGGGACAGAAGGAAAGAGCAACATTTTTCACGTTCGCAGCTTGCGTTTCACATAGTCCCACTTGCTGGGGTCTCCATCCCTCCCTCCTTGCCAGCTATCCAGACTCTCCATTTTTGTTGCCGAGTGGTTGCCACCCATCTGTCCCGCATCTTCTCTCTGCTCCAGGCTGGAATTCAAAGGAATTCACCTTTGTCCAGAACCTTGTTGTGTCTCTTGGAGGAGGGTGCGCCTGTCTTACGGGAGTTCCTCAGCAGGGGCTGGGGCAAGCCTCTCCCCACAGGGACGCCCCTTCCTGCTGTTTGCACAGCTGTCTCTGTTGCTCTTAGTGGTGAAGAAGGGAGGCTCAAAGGACACTTGTTCTTAGAAAACTTTCCGTGGCCTAGCTAGAAGAAATTACATACAAGGCCAGAGATTTCCTACTGCTGTTTCTAAAGATTGCAATTCTTTGATTTCTGAATTCCTTCTCTTGTCAGAGCGGAAGTACAACAGCAGTTACTATATAAATGTTATCATTTATTTTTTTGAAATTTGCCTGAGGCATTTCTTTTTAAAGAAATTATTTTTCTCTTTTGAAAAAAAAAATTAAGGTCTCCTGCTAAATGGACTATTTGTGACTTTTCTTAGAGCAGAACTGAGTCATTGTGTGCAAAGACTGAGTCTCCCAGCCGTGCCGAGCTGTTCTCTCTTCCTTCTGCCCCCGTCAGCAGCGCCATGTCCGTGCTGCCATTTGAAGCAGCTCTTTGCAGAAAGGCTGCTGTGAGGGGAAATATTGCAGGTCAATACACTTTGGGCTGAGTCCAACCATCAGAGAATTACATCAGTAGTACTTGGATAAAAAGGAATTTGTCCCATGGTAGTGATAAATCTGTATTTGTCTGTCAAATGTAAATGTCTAAATGTATGCCAAGATCCTGCTTGAAATTGGTTAGATCAATTTTGCTGTGCTTCTATAACTGATTTAGTGACTCTGAATAGAACTGTTTTTATTTAAATCCTAATTACTAGTGGGTAGTCCATATTTAAGCACTGAAATAGGGAAGAGAGATGTATTTGTAGTAAATGTAGGGCCTCCTCAGTATTTCCTTGTGTTGCTTGAGTGTTTAAACCTTTTGGAGGCAAAATCTGCTGATACTTGAGCATAGGTAACCCAAGGGACAGGCTGAGTGACGCATAGTGGGCTGTGTCGTAAAAGGCTGTTCACCTGGCGTGATTAGAAAGTGGCTGGCATCCTCATAAAGGTTGCTGGAATGATTGCATCCAGGTCGAAGTCCCACTCACGTGCTGTCTTCCAAGCAAAAATGCATCCCAAATCAGATTCTGTAACGTATAAAGCATGTTAAAAATTGTATTTGAACCAAAAGTCCCTTCTCATTGCCACAGGAGTTAGAGCTTTGACCCAATCAGTACCGAAGAATATTGCCCTTATCTTCCTAGCTATGGTGTGTCTAGAAATGTGTCGTGACAGAAAGTCTTTTTATAGCTTTGCTTTCAACATGCATTTATGTTTTAATGATACATTCCCTGCTAGTAAAAATGTACTTGTAGCACACAGAAAATCAACACATTTCCAGCTTTTTGAGTATATTTAAACTGTCAACAGGGCACTCTCTGACATACAACATTCCCTGCTTCTGCCCTTAATGGCTAGGTTGTTTTCTAAAGACTGTCTAATGACTCAAGGCCCCTAAATCCTGTGTACCATGTGAACTAAGAATGACCTGTGTGGATGGGGTGCTTTGACCATCTGTCATTGAGAGCCACATTGATCTGGGGGAGGCGGCCGCGGACACTGTGTGCTGAGGGTGTGGCAGTTCGCAGAGGTGATGATAAGCAGTACTGATGTTTTTGTGATGGACTCGATTGCTCATTGTGTCTTCCCCAGCTATGGAACCCTGGGACCACAAAGCAACCTGCTTGAAAAAGCACACAATTAACTCCAAAGGGCATCGTGGTCCTCAGCCGCCGTTCCCTGGGCTCACCCCTTGGCATGTCTAAACAAATTTCTCAAGAAAGAGCATTTTAAGAAATTTTTTATCTGGAATAAAAACACACAGAAAGTTAGACCCAGCACTTCACCAGTTGTTGATATTTTCCCTATTATTTGAACTGTTTTTCTTTTTAAGATTTATTTATTTGAAAGCAAAGTTATGGGGAAAGAGACAGAGAGAACGCAAGAGATATTCTGTCTGCTGTTTGGCTACAATGGCTGGAACTGGACCTTTGTAGCGGGGAGCCAAGGGCTTCCTCTGGGTCTTCTGTTTGGGTGCAGAGGGTAAAGGGGTGCATCGGCTCAAGCACTGGAGCCATCCTTCACCATCAGGGAACTGGGTTGTAATTGGATCAATTGAGACTCAAACCCATACCCACCCAGGATGCTGGCACTATAAGCAGCAGTTTTATCGCAATGCCACAACGTTGGCCCCTGCCTGCATTATTTCAAAGGGAGTTGCAGTTGTAATGGTTCACCCCTAAATACTTCAGCAAACACTCTGTGTAAATAAGAGCATTTTCTTTTACTTTAAAAAAAAAGATGTATTTATTTTGCTTGAAAGAGTTTCAGAAAGAGAGGGAGGGATCTTTCATCTGCTAATTTATTCCCAAAATGATCACAATGGCCAAAGCTGGACCAGTCCAAAGCCAGGAGTCAGGAACTTCTTCCAGTTCTCCTACTTTAGTGCAGGGTCCCAAGGACTTGAGCCATCCTCCAATGCTTTCCCAGACCACAAGCAGGGAGTTGGATGGGAAGTAGCCAGGATACTAACCAGCATCTGTATGGGATGCCCGAGTCACAGGCTGAGGCTTACTGGACTATGCCACAGCTCTGGTCCCAACATATCCATATTAAAGTGGCTCCCAAATATTTATAGTATTTTTTCACAAACTAGTATTTATTCATGGTTAATGTTTTGAATTTTATTTTATTTTTAAAAATAATTTTTAAAAAAATTGTGAAAGTCAAATACAGAGAGGAAAATCTTCTGTCCGCTGATTCACTCCCCAAGTTGCCTCAATGGCCAGAGCTGAGCCGATCCTAAACCAGGAGCCCGAACCCTCTCTGGGTCTTCTACATGGGCTCAGGATCCCAAGGTCTTAGGCCGTCCTTAACTGCTCTCGGAGGCCAAAAGCAGGGAGCTGGAAGGAAAACAGACCTGCTGGGACATGAATCGGTGCCCATATGAGATCCTGGCATGTGCAAGGCGGGGACTTTAGCCACTAGACTACTGTGCCGGGCCCTTGAATTTTTTTTTTTTTTAAGTCAAAAGAACTCAAAAGCTTGGCAAAAGTGAAATAAGAAATGCTGATCTCAGGTTCTCTCTTTCTTTTAAGATTTGTATTTTTTTAATCGAAAGGCAGATTTTCAGAGAGAAGAGACAAAAAGAAATATCTTCTGTCTGCTGGTTCACTGCTCAAGTGGCTGCAGTGGCTGAAACTGAGCTGATCTGAAGCCAGGAGCCAGAAGCTTCTTCCAAGTCTCTCACCCCGAAATAAATGAGTGCATGAGAGAGAGAGAAAGATCTTTCATCTACTTGTTCACTCCTCAAAGGCCCATAGCAGCTAAGCCAGGGCAGGGCACAGGGCCATAGCCAGGGCAGAAATGCTGGGTCCGCAATGGAGTATCCAGGACTAGAAGCAGGCACCAATGTGGGATGTTGGCGTGTCAGGGGACAGCTTAACTGGCTACACAATAGCGTCTACCCTGGAAACCTTTGAGAATCTCTTGGTCTTGGTTAGTCCTGGAGTTTGGTCTGATCTAGACAGGTAGGGTGTGGCTGTCTCAGGCTCCTCTTCCCCATTATATTTGCCTGCTAACGTGCTTCCCTCCATAGTCAGATCTCTCAAGCAATGAAGAGGGGCCTTGACGATTTTTCGCCTCTTGCTAGCCCTTCAGTTCAGTGTTGGTTAGAGTCTGTTCAGATACATCTACCATGTCTAGTTCCTTTGTCCTGCAGCTACAGCACTGCTGACTCAACTATATGCAAGCCCAGGGCCTACACTATGATTTTTCCTTATTTATGTATGCATATACATATATGCACACACATATAGAACAAATATCATGTATATATGCATGCACACACATACTTACAGTTTCATGCATATGTAGGCATGAGTTCAGCTTTGGTGTTATGTTAGAAAAAAATGGATGGAATGGTGGCCTTTGACCTAGATGATAGGGGCTGGGAATTGTACCAGCCAAAATCAGAGTCCTTTTATTCTGCTTAATTAGTATCACAGAAATCTCACACCTATGTTTCTTTTCACCTTCAAAAATTATTTCTTTGATTGGCAGAGACAAAGAGATAGGTAGAGAGAGTGCTTCCACACCCTGTATCTGTCCTGGTTGAAGCTGGGAACCAGGAACTCCATCCAGGTCATGGGTGGCAGGAATTGAATCTCCGGAGCCCCCGCTGGTGTCTTTCAGCCTGCACCAGTAGGAAGCTAGAGGCAGGAATACAGCCGTTTATCTCACCCAATCTTTTTGGTATGGGACGTCTCAACTGGTGCCTTATCTAGGCCAAATATTTGCTCCAATCATTTTTTTCTTACTTCCAAATTAAGTATAACAAATCAAACATTTTTTTAAAATCAAATATTTTCTCAAATTAAATGGTCCCCTTCCTATTTCTGTTGGGCTTTGAAACTTGCAAATCTCTTTAATATCCTTTATCTGGCATAACATGTAATGGTTCTGAATATATATTGATGGACTAATAAATGAATTCGTTGACACCTCAACGTAGACCAATAATATAGACAAAGTATTAATTTTGATTGTCATTCCTCTTTTACATCTGCAAACCCAGAGAAACTGAGTTAAAACATCTTGCTCAGGTTTGGGTAGCCAACAGATGTCACAGCCGGGATTCACCTTAAGTTTTCCGATTCTCAGACTGGTGTGCCTTCTTGCTGCTACCACCGGTGACCACAAAGACGCCTTTGAAAGCTCTAGTATTTGATGAGAGAAGCTGTAGTACTACAACTGACTCTGCATCCCTTACACTAGATAAAGGCTTGATGATGTCTAATTATGGCTTATTTGTCCACTGTATGGCAACCTTTAGGCTAAATTTGGTCTTCCTGATGAAATATTTCCTGGCCCAATAAATAGTAGAAGAATGGGACACAGTTATTGATCAAACCCAGTGCCTACAAAGCAAAATATTTGGTATGTGTTCAATTGGTTACTCATATAGATTAATATGCATGGTATCTTCTTAACTAACATCTGTCACTCATACTGAAATTACCAGTGAAACTATGGCTCATAAAATTGGTTTGGAACAAAAATTCAATAAAAACAAAGTTAATTACATGTTTGTAAGAGAATAAGCATACAGTTAGATCAATATGCAAATTGTGACCTTCAGTGGTCTTTTCTGTCTTCTTTTAAGCCCTTAGTCTTGCAAAGATTAACTTACGAGCTAGAAGTTCATTTATGGAGCCACTAGGACTTAGATAACTAGATTTTTGAGTGTTTACTTATCAATGATATGTGTATGTGTCTATATGTACATATATTCTATAATCTGTATATATTGTGGAGATTCATTTTCTAACACCAGAAATGGTGGATGAGCCAAATATATACAGCTTCATGTGAACAAAAGAATAAATTTAGAAAAGGAAGTTCATATCCAGGTTTTCTAGAAACTGATTTGGCGCCAGCATTCTTTTTCTTTCTTTTTTATTGTTACTATTTTCCATGACACATAGATCATGGAAATTTTTTTGTAAATATAGGGATTCTTCCCCTCCCTTGACACCAGGTTTGATGCTGTAGTAAATAAAAAGTTAAGAAACTATTTTCTCAGCCTGGCACAGTAGTCTAGTGGCCAAACCCTCACCTTGCATGCTCCAGGATCTCATATGGGCACTGGTTTGTGTTCTGGCTGCTCCACTTCCCATCCAGCTCCCTGCTTGTGGCCTGGGAGAGCAGTGAAAGATGGTCCCCAAAGCCTTGGGACCCTGCACCCACATGGGAGACCAGGAAGATGCTCCTGGCTCCTGGCTTCGGATTGGCTCAGCTCTGGCCATTGCAGCCACTTGGGGAGTGAGCCAGCAGATGGAAGATCTTTCTCTCTGTAAATCTGCCTTTCAATAACAAAAATAGTTTAAAATACCTATTTTCTGTCTCTTCCAATCCAGTGGAAGAGATAGCTACATTCAAAAGTAAACACAAGTTGGTGTCTGCTTATTTTTAAATAGAGGAAAACAAAAGGAATACAATGGAAAACAGAGAGATTTATTTTTTATTTCAGGAGGCTTCTCTGAGTAGAAGACATTTTATATGATCTTGAATAACATGTTGGAGTTTTCTTAGAGGAAAGCCTGGTGGAAGAAATAACAGAAGCAGAGGGCACAGGGTAAACATGACCAAGGAATGGAGACTGGTGTCTGCCATCACATAACATTTCTCCATTTACAGGCCAAAACTAACTCCAACCCTGCACCTTCAGGTTATAATATCGGGGTTGCTAGTACAGTGGATAGTAGATATATTCCATAAAGTCATTCTTATGTTCAGAACAGCTAGTGATAACTTACAACAACTGCAAACCACATGAATATCCTTCTAAACCCAAATAAAATGTGTCACCACCTGAGCTTCCCTTTGGATCTCAGCATTGTGGTTGGCACTCACTCCGGTGCCAGAGGTGTTAGAGGGCTGGTGAGAGAGGGAGTCAGAGTGGAAAGTGACCTGGCTGGGGTGTGGTGTTCTACTTCTCTGAGTCTCACAGAAGCGGATCAAATACTGAAACACCTTGTTGGTAGCTTAGCTTCATCGCTGCATGACCCACCTGCTATCTTTCTTCCTCTAAGTCTTGGAAGCATTGTTTCTAGAGGTGCTCCTGAAACACCCATGAGAGAACAGAGCAGAATTCCTGAACGTTTCTGACACTCTCGAAGTCCATTCATAGTAAACCGAAGTGTCTGAGTCTGTGGGTGACAGGTAAGAATGAAGCAGGCACTATTTGCTTTCTGTTTGAACTCAGGCTACTAAAAAGTTCAAACCGAACTGGGTTCAAAATAAACACACGTGTGAGTGGTTAAAACGCACACGTCCCCAAACGGAGTGCTTTGGTTTCTTTCCCAATCTAATTCCCTCCTAAGATGGAGCTTGGGGATGGGTAAGTAGAGATGACTAGAGTAAATGGGTTCCTCGCCACACAATGGGAGACCCGGATTGAGTTCCTGGTCATAGGCATCTGGGGAATTAACCAGTGGAGAGGAACTCTGTCTTTTGTTTTTTATCCCTCTGTCTCTGAAATAAGTATGCACATGAACCCATGTAGAAAACTATTTATTCATATTCTTCTAAGACTGGACTACATGAAACGATTGAAGGGTTTTTTTCTGTTGTTTTGTTCTTAGTTTGAAAAGTTAAAAATAGCCTAATTCCCAGATAGCTTAATATTATTTTTCTTGGCTCCTTCCATTAGTTTAGTGTTCTCCATTATTTTCTTTTTAAACATAAGAAAGCTAACTTTCTGATAAAGAATAACATTCTAAAATCATTCTTTGTAATGCCAACTGTGTAAACTAGACTAAGAACTTCCGGCTTTAAGATCATGAAGCAATGGAGACATCTTATGTTTTGGAGAGATGGATGTATTTTGAAACAAGAAAATATTTTTGTGAATTCCATGTTCGCTGGCCAAGGCAGACTTCCAGGAATATCTGTAGTCATTCAGTACCTTTGTTTGCAGGGACCCAGGGGCTTATTCTTCCTTTGCAGACAGCAGCAATCAGGATAATTACTTGGGATCCTGTTCTGGGACGCAAGAGGAGATCAGAAACAGAGATTCATTAATGCGGTTAACAATTAGTTAGCATTTATTGAAGGTAGGTGCTATAATTAAATTTTGCAGATGCAAATATGAAGCAAATGTAGTCCATGCCATCAAGAAACTCGGAATTTAGTAAGGGGATAGCATAATGTCAAATAATAAATCCTATTGGGGAGAAAAGTGCAAGGCATTGGGTCTCTTACTTTGGTGGTAACAGGGAAGGCTTGTATTGTGGTGGTAGCATGAAATGTGGGTCGTAAAGGAGCTTTGGGACTTTGGAATAAAAATAACAAGGAGGCAGGCAGGTGACCGGCACAGGGGTTAAGACCCTGGCTGGCATCTCTGCATCGCATGTTGGCATGCCTAGGTGCTAATCCTGGCTTTGCTTCCAATTCCAGCTTCCTACTAATGTGCACATTTGGGTCCCTGCCACTCAGGCTGGAGATGCAGGCTGAGTCCCAGGTCCCTGGCTTTGACGTGGTCCAGCCCTGTTTTACGGGGATTTGGAGAGTGAGTCAGCAGTTGGAAGAGCTCCATCTCTGTTTCTGCCTCTCAAATAAATGAAAACAAATATATTTTTTATTTACTGGTACAAATAAAACCTGACAGTTGATGACAGTGTTTTGGGGATGGTCCTTTAGCCTTTGCCCCATTGCCATCTCCGTTGACATCGTTAGCTTGTTCGGGTAGGTGTCTCACCTTTCCATTCCGTCTGGTATCTGCTGGGTTTGGACGGCCGCAGTAATGTATTCTTTTCATTCTCAATGTGGTGGTTTTCTAAATAGTAAATCTTGATGTGATATTGTCATGTGGTTATCTTAGATATTTCTATTTCATCTTTTTCTAATTAAAAAATTTAGATTTTAAATTATTGTTTTAGAAAATTTAAATTTCAACATGAATATTATCTTTAATGGTTTTCACCTAGAAAAACTCAGCCTTTAAAGTACAATAACTTTATGGGCCTGGCATGGTAGCCTAGTGACTAAAGTCCTCACTTTGCATATCCTGGGATCCCATATGGATACTGGTTCATGTCCCGGCTGCTCAACTTCCCATCTCACTCCCTGCCTATGGCCTGGGAAAGCAATGCAGGATGGCCCAAAACTTGGGACCCTGCACCTGCGTGGGAGACGCAGAAAAAGCTCCTGGCTTTGGATCGGCTCAGCTCTGGTCATTGAAGCAACTTGGGGAGTGAATCAGCAGACAGAAGATCCTTCTCTCTGTCTCTCCTCTCTGTAAAATATGCTTTTCCAATAAAAAAACTTTAAAGTACAATAACTCTAACTGATGCACATGTGTGTTTAGTAGCCTATTATGGAAAGAGTGCTGCCAATACTGAGGACTCTAAGTACAGTTATCCGTTCGCCAATGAGTGTATTTCATTTCAGGATCCCCACAGATGATCAAATCTTTTACATAAACCAGCAGTGTATTTGGATATAACCTACACACATCCTCCTGTATATGTTTTCTTTAGATTACTTATAATACCTAATCTAATATAAATAGTTGTTATGCTGTATTGTGTAGGGATTAATGGCAAGAAATGCAAGTCTGTACATGTTTAGCAGTTTCTTGTTCCTGGATGCAGGGTTCACAGAGAGCCAACTGTAATAGAGTTGTAATTACTTCTTTTGGGTATTCTTTTTTCACATTATATTTTCTAAGTCATTTACTTTCTTGTTAGTTAAAGATATAAAGAAGTTAAGGTCATTCATCTCAAGTAAATTAAAACGGCTTGGGGATTGTCTGAGATTGTTTTAGGAAAAATGGTTACAAATCTATTGTAATACTTGTGAAAAAGAAACAGCAGTGGGGCTGGCATTATGGTACAGAGGGTTAAGACACTGCTCGCCATACCAGCATCCCATTTCAGAATGCTGCTTCTAGTCCAGCTTCCTTCACAGGCACAGGGGAAAGCAGCAAAAGATGGCTTAGACACATGGGTTTCTGCCACCCAGGTGGCAGACCCAGATGGAGTTCTGGGCTTTTGGCTTCAGCCTGGCTGTGGAGGATATACTGATAGGTGGAAGGTCTCTCTCTCTCTCTCATGCCACATTTCAAATAAGCAAATAAATCTCTTTTTTTTAAAATAATAGATCCTAAATGAAAAGAAAGAATAGCTAGGTTTTTTTTTTACTTCAACATCATTTTAGTAAATTAAAGATAATTCACAAAAGTTGAGTATTTTTTCCTATGTATAAGACAAAAATGGACGGTCTCTATAAATAGAATTTTAGAACAATACTACTTGAAAATCATCTGTGGAGTATTTCTAAAGACTTTAGCATAATATATATTTGTATATTTGAGGCAGAAGTTTAGCAAAACATTTTAAAATTAAGCAGAGAAGAACTGTGTCTTCTTTTGCTGAGATTAGGATTGTTTGGAAAAGCTCAAGTCCGCACATGTGGTGGAAGATCAGCCCATGGTGATCCCGACCACTTACTCCCCAGCCCTGCTGCAGACATGCGCCTTAACAACTGTCCTTCCATGAAACCCCCACGTTAAGAAATCCCCAAACGAAGAACAGATTGTGACTTTTGAGACTTGAAAAATACATCTTCTTGTTTATGGTTGTTTAACTTTCAGGGAATGTATTTATAAGGTTCACTTTTCTTAGTTTTTAGTCAGGTAGATTCTATTCTTCACCTCTTCACTGTGTTTAAAGCCAAAAATAAGAAGCAAACAGAAAGAAGGAGGGTACAGCACTAACTAGCCTAAATGAGAAATAACATGGTCATTGAAATCTAACAGGCAGGGAGGGTTCGATCTTTGTGCTCACCTATAATTTGTGCACCATACATGCAGAGGGAAGTCAGCAGGGACTTTTTAATGACAGTGCTGTCTATAACAGTATCATCAAGCAAGACATTGGCATAAATCATTGGCACTTTGCAAAGTGTCACTTCTGTCAACCTTCTGGTGATGTGATCTTTAGTCTTTCAAATCCATAGACTGGCATTTGGATCAGCTAAGCATCTCACACTCTGTCCTGCATATTAAAGCTCTCAGCCAATATTGTAATGGCTGAAGTCAGGCAAGTGCTAAAATATTTTTGTAAGTAATGCTCTCCACATACCTTGTGGAATTTACTAGAATTTCCTGCTTACTGCAGATGAGGCTGCTACATATTTTAGGGATTTCTCCAGGAATAGAGAAGATAATGAAGCATTATAATGATGATTTTCACGACATTTCAAAGGGCTCTTCTTAATACAGATTTTAAATTCAAAGACAGTTTTTTTTAATTGGGTTTAAGTTTTATTCTGAAAATAAACAACTTATTGAAGTGACTGTTTATAGTTGCATGAATTTTATGAAAGTAAAACTAATAACTTTTTAAATATAATAAATACTCTTGGTTAGAGGAAATGGAATGATTCACATGTGTATATGATATGATGGAAAGTCTGTATGTTTCTCTCTAATTTGAATGAGTAGTTGCATTCAGTAGAATTACTAGCTTCCATTTGAGGTACCACAGTTCTGAGCTCTTAGATTGGTGTTCGATAATTCTAAAGTGAGACTGAAAAACATAGGGCTCTAGTTATATTAGATCAGAATTAGGTTTGCAATACAAATGTTAGTTTCATTTAAAAAGCTAAGAACCTGTTAGAGCACGTTTAGATTCACAACAATATTGAGAGGCAAGTATAAAGATTTCCCACAAAGCTCTGCCCCTGTACAGGCACGCGTTCTCCATCGTTAGCATCCCTAGCAGAGTGGTACAGTTCCTACAACTGATGAATCTACACAGAGACATCATTATCGTTCAAGCTCTTGGTTTACTTTAGGGTTCACTCTTGATGTTGCTGTGTGTTTGGATAAATATGTAATGGCATGTGTCAGACATAATAGTAACACACAGATATGCCCTGAAAATCACTTTATATCTCTCCTATTCCTGGTCTCTCCTTTCTGTTCCATTAATCTGCTTAAGTCTTTCACCAATACCACAATTTCTTGATAACTGTACTGTATAGTAAGTCTTGAAGTTGGATAGTGTTATTCATTTAAGGTTGTTCTTCAATATCATGTTGGCTGGCTTTTTAAAAAATTTTGTTTGCTTTTATCTCTCCATGTAAATTTTGTAATCAGTTTGCTGGTATTTGTAAAAAAAAAAAAAACTTACTGGGATTTTTGACTGGGATTGCACTGAATCTATAGATCAAGTTTGGAAGAAATGACATCTTGATAATACTGAGTCTTTTTATCCATGAACATGTATTATTTCTTTATTTAATTCTCTGATTTCTTGCATCAGAATTGTATAGTTCTCCTCATATATATATTCTTTTTGGTTTTTAGATTTATACTCAAGTATTTAGATTTATACTCAAGTATTTTTCATGCTGATGTGGATGGAATATGCTTTTGATTTTGTTTGCTACTTGTTCATTGCTGGCATAAAGGAAAGCATTTTTTTTTTTTTTCAAATTAACCTTGTATACTACAACTTTGTTAGTTTCATTAAATTCTTTTGGACATAGACATATATTCCTCCCGGAAAGAGACTTTGGTAGCATAAAAACCAAACAACCAAACAAATATATTCCCTGTTTACCTGGGAGTTATGTTCTTAGCAACCACCACCTTTACTCCTCACGCAACACTCAGTGCTCTAGGAACCCAACATGAACTCAAAGTGTCCCAGTGACCTAGGAATGATCCAATCCCTTTGTCTTGCTCCTCTGGATCCCAGGGAGATGAGGGAGGCACCTTGCACAAATCCATCAGTGTGACAACAGACAGGAGCAGCATCTGAGACCAGCTCTCTCAACCCAGGCTATAGGGGGTGTTGAAACTTTTTCTGGATTCTCAGGGTGTCACTGAGACCACTAAAATCTAATTGATACAGCAACACAAAACAGGGAGTGAGAGATGATGTTGTCCCCTGGGGTCTACTCAGATTCTGAAATACCCTTTAAGATAAGATATCAACATAGCCTTCAAGACTCCCCAAAGGCAAGGCATATTCCTCAAACTTTCTCACTGCTTCTGTTTTCTACCTGCTGTATTTATGGCCTGTTTCCAAGTGAGGCTTTTCTGCCTGTATTTAAAGGGAGCAAGTGTTAGCAGAAACTATAAAATGTTGGTTCCTCTGTATTTTTATTTTCTTTGTCAGGATGTGTGCACCTGTGGCTTTGTTCAAAGCAAATCCTGGTTGTTTAGGAAGCAATCAAGCCACTCTGTTCCACAGCTCAGTTTGCCAGAAGAATAATTTTATGGTACAAGGTACTGTTCTCTCAGTCTTAGTTTCCATTTTGTCATTGACCTTGTGCATATATAAAATGGAGAAAAGGAGAAACAACTGGAATTAGTGCTACAGATAAAACAGAGTCTTGTCCTTTACTCAGCGCTGTGACTGACCTTTGGGATTTCTGACTAACAGAGCTCCTATTTCAACCTTGCCTTTACAAAGAATGGACATTCACATGCACCACATAAAGTGATTATTTTTTAAAAGTTTTAAAAATGTCAAATTAAACAATCCTATCTGGGCAGCCGGTGCTTGTCTCAGTGGTTGAGAAGTCACTTGGGATGTCATCATTTCGTGTGGGAGTGCCTGGGTTTGAATTCTGGCTTCACTTTCCTATCCCAACTTCCTGGTAACGCGCACCTTCGGAAAAAGCAGTGATGACTCAGACACTTGGGTCTCTGCCACCTGTCTTAAATTTAACCTAAAAAACTGGACTAGATAAACCTCTCTTTTTAAAATTAGTAGACTCTGGTGTTTTGTTGTAATGAAAAGCTGATTAATACAAGGATTCAGAAAAGATGCCCGTTCCTTTCTGTTCTTTCATTGACACACACTATATCTGGTAGACATAGGTACTGAATGTTTTAAATACATTATATGAAACTAAGTCTACATATATGGTATTGACTCATTTTCCTTCATGATGCTCCATTTTTATTTGATTTTAAGGAGGTCCAGGAAGCCCTAGAGGAAGTAGAAACTTGGTCTATGCAATCCAGTGGTCTTACTGGGTGATTGTATGTGTATTTTTAACCTCATTGATTGAGACTGGAAGATAGTAGGAAAGTGAGAACAATTTTGCAGCCTTGGGCAGGAAAGAATAGACTTTAGTCTTTACATAATAGTGTCTTGCTTACTTTTTTCCTTCTAAGTTTGTGTTGCTTATGAGTCTCCTCCCTTTTTATTGAACTTGGACATATTTATGGTATTCCCCTTCCTGCCCCTGTGCCCTGGAGCCCTCCACATTTCTGAGTCTGAGTTTGGATGAGATGATTAACCTACTTAGCTGCTCAACAAGATAACCACTCTCTGAAAGGATAATAATTTAGGCAGAGGTAGTTTACCTTGTCCCAAACCACCAGTGAACTGATAGTTTGAGCAGGGAACTCTATTCCTTACCATTGGGACATTTTACTGTTTTTACAACCTAAATACACTAACCTTTTTTCTTAACTCTATAGCTAGTTATCTTCATCTAATCCTTAATCAGAATATTTCTATTGATGATCTGCAAGTAATGATTGTTCAGATAATAGGGAGTCATTATTTTCAATTGCTAGACCAAGTCGTGGGCCTTGCACAGTAGCCTAATGGCTTAAATCCTTGCCTCGCACACATCGGTATCCCGTATGGGTGTCGATTCTAATGCCAGCAGCCTTGCTTCCCATCTCGCTCCCTGCTTGTGGCTGGGGAAAGCAGTCTAGGACGGCCCAGTGCCTTGGGACCCTGCACCTGCGTGGGAGAACTGGAAGAAGCTCCTGGTTCCTGCCTTGGAATCTGCTCAGCTCTGGCCATTGTGGCTACTTGGGGAGTGAACCAGCAGATGGAAGACCTTCATCTCTCTCTCCTCTTCTTGTATATCTGACTTTCCAATAAAAATAAATAAATCTTAAAAAAAAAAGAAGAAGAAAACCAAGTCTTGGGATTTTGATTTGCTCTGTAATTCTTGCTTAGTATTTTGTGAGTACTTACATGTTTTCCTCAATGTTGTTTGGAGGACAAAAGCATTTTAAGAAGCCTAATACTATTTGTCAGGTGATTTAGGGTCATTTAACTATTTTTGTTTTTCCATTTTATTTCATTTGGGAGGCAGAAAGATAACCAGAGAGATCCAGCTAGCTAGCCAGCCAGACCTCCCAGTTGCTGCTTTACTCTCCAAATGCTTACAACTAGGCTAAAATTGGCAACTTATTTGAGATCTCCCCCACAGGAAGCAGAAATCCATCTATCTGAGCCGCCACCTGCCACTTCCCCAAGCTCATTAGCAGGAAAGAGAAATCAGGGACAAAGGCAGGACTTGAACCTTAACTCCAATAAGGGATCCAGGCACCCCAAGCAATGGCTTACTTGCTAGACCAAATGCCTATCCCAAAGTGGGATAAAAGAAAAATCCCAAAGACCTCATTCATCCTATGTAGTATCTCATATTAAGCACATGTTGCATTGAAAATGGGGAGGATGTGCTGGCCTGGCAGTAAACCAGAGTTCAAATGGACTAGGCTGCTGGAGTGATAGGAAAGAAATGACTTCTGAGAAAAGAGGAAAAGATTGTAAAAGAATGAGCACAGTGGACAGTCCTCGCTAGGGCGGGTCCCTCTTCCTATGGCTGCCAGTATAGGCCACAGAATTTTAACAGATGAGTGTGGAGAGTTAAAAACCAAGTCTTTTTTGAGTTCAGAATGCTGAAGGAGAAGTCCCTCAAGCCTGGTGGTCAGCTTATATAGTGTTAGATCCAGGCACAGGTAAGACTCCCAAAGGTAAATGATCCATTAGTTACCTGTTTGATGCTACAGATGCATATTTTATGCAGCTTTTATTTAATAATTGTGACTCCCTATGTTTTTCCAGATGGGGAGAAGTGCCATTTAACCATAACATAATCAATCAGTGGGAGAACCGGAAACAGACTGATTTCTTAAATTGGCCAGCAATGACTAGACTTCCCTTCTGATGGTGATTTCTTCTTGTCGTTTTCCTTATCGTATCTGCTAGTTCAACAAACTGTGGGGAAGGCAGCATGTGAAGGTGGTCTGTGATAGAGAGAGCTGGGCGCTTTCATCACTTCCCACCTTCCTGAGCGTCACAATGTGAGTCTTTGCCAAAGGCCAGTGGGGAAGGAAGCAGCCAGTGCAGACGTCCTCCGGCTGGCCTTGGACAATGCTGACAGCACACATCAGCCACTCAGCACTTTTCCAAGTAGCAGCGAATGCCCGGCTCTTCAACTTTAACCTGGGAACACGGGTCATCTCAGGAAAGAAAAACCCATTAGAGATTGTGCTGGTGGCTTGCTGGGGGAAGGTCGGCGCTGGAGATTTCCTTTAGCTCTGTGTCAGCACCCTCTTTGGGTGTAGAAATGCAAGAGCCTTCCTGACAAGGAATGAACTGTATGTAGATTCATCATGGCAAGCTAAGAAAAAAAAAAAAAGAAAATGGGTTTTATCTCAGAGTACAGGAAGAAATCGTAATAATTAACATTTTTGAGCATTTATTAAGTGATAGGACTACGCTTAGTGTCTTACATAAATTGTCTCATTTAATCCTTAAAATAATCAGAGCTACACCTCATTTTTCTCCTAAGATTAGCTTTTTCCTTTAGTAGACATTGTGATTAAAACACCGCTTATTTAAAATTACATCCTGTCTCTGACCTATACTTCACAAAAATTATTCTGTATTATAAAATGCTCTGTCTGACCTGAGGTTCACTTAGGCTCAAGCATGCCTTGTTTTTTGACACAGCTCCTCTTACACCATCATTCATTGTTATGAATTGTGAAGATAGAAGATGTTCCAGGCTGTGCCAATCTCATACCCAGAGATGTGAACGTGGGGTTGATAAGGCCTTAGAGCCGAGCATGTAGGCAAGTCATGTTCACTTCTGGGACCTCATCTTAAGACCAGATTCTCTGTGCCTCGTGTGGCTGGCTGAATGGTGGTCCCTAATATATATCCACACCCAGAATCTGGAATTGCTACCTGTGTGACAGAAGGGACTTTGTAGAGGTGATTAAATGCAGGCTCTTGAGATGGAGACTTGATCCTGGTTCACTAGTGTGGATCCAGTGTGATCACAAAAATCTTTAAGGAGGATGCAAAGGCTATGAGGTGCTGTCAGGAGGCCAGAGGGAGGGACCACAGACTCTAGCATACACGTAGCAGCTGGAAGCTGGCAAACAGCTATGCGACGGAGTCTCTCCAGGAACCCCAGAAGGAGTCAGTCTCCCTGGCACTGATTTTCAGGGTGCAGACTGTCCAGCTTTACCATTTGTTCTGCTCTGCCAAGGCAACCTCAGGGAGGACCCAAAGCTCAATACATCCGCAGCAGAATAGTTTTAGGTTAATAATTTTGTATGACCCATGGATGATGTTATCAATTTCCAAATGGCCTGTAGCAGGAAAAAGAATTCACTGTCAGTGAAAGGGATTTAAGATTTCTGGCCTCCAGAACTGAAGGAGAGTAAGTCTGTGTTACCTTTGTTTGGGCTGCCACAAAAGAATATCCTAAATTGGGAATAATGTTTATTTCTCCCAGTTCCAGAGCCTGGAAAGCTCAAGATCAAGGTGCCAGCAGGTCTGCTGTCTGGTGAGAATGCACTTGTACATGGCTCTTTTCTTGCTGTATTTTATGTGATGGAGAGCAAAAAGAGGAAGCCAGCTTGCTGTGGTTCTTTGTGTGGGTACGAACTCTATGGAAGAGCACCATCCTCCTGGTCTCATTACCTCCTAAAGGCTCCATCTCTACTGAGGGTTAGGCTTCCAACACACAGATTTTAAGATCGCACAAACTCATTCAGTTCATAACAGTTGTTTTAAGGTTTGTAGTATTTTGTTACAATGGCAAAATGAATCTAACACACTTACAGTTAGTGTAAAACAGGTCTTGTGAGAGAGTTGTCAACATTGATGTCAATACAGGCCAGAAACATCTGATTAGGAACAGAGAAATAATTAGCTTGCTTATCCTTTGGTGCATTTCTGTGTATCAGACTTCGTCCTGATATTGAATGCTCCTTGCAATCTTATGCAGGAGCTCTGGTCAATTCTAAGGGCAATCAGAGAAGAACGCAGCGATTGTGATGTAAGGAGAGTGATGATCTCAACTGGAAACAGCTTCTCAAAAAATGTGTTAGTGTGCTAGTGGACAAAGAGGGGTGCAGTGAGGGGTCAGCCAGCACACCTGGAAGGCGCACGTGATCCCCGGCATTAGCCGCTCGTCAGTGTGTTCTGGTGACTGGCGTACTCAGATGAATGAGAGTAGCTCTGGCTCCAGCTAAGTTGGACATAACTTGCTGAAACTCCAGCAAGTGAGGTCTTATACAGAATTGTGCTACATGCTTGAGAACATTGCTAAACTCTAGCAGTACAAACGAGAGGGGCTGTCTTTACATTTCTGCTCCCCACCACTACCAGTGGCAAATTTAGTCATTGACTCCGAGGAAGCCAAAAGCTTAAAAACATTTCCTATGATCACTGTTACAAATTTCAATCAACATGTTACCTTTTCTTAGACAAGGATGTGAATTATACCAAGTTTTGAAAGAAAAGAATTTTGGAGTAAAATTTATTAGCCTTCTGGGAGTCTGTACATAACTTATCCCTGGCCCTGCAACACACACAGAATTAAAATAGTGACGTTTGTAGTAGCATCTTACCTTGAAATTACAGTTGGGCAGAATAACACCCACCTTGCTTTTAAGAAATATTCTGTGCCTACGTGCACTCAATTAGAATGCCTGTACAGAGGCCAAATCGCTTCATTGCAGTTATATTCCTGGAAGTGCATTTCTTGCCCTGATTCTCATTTCCAAGAATGTTATAGTTTAGGCCAATCAGAGGAAAACAAACCAAAATGATGCAAGTATCTCTCCTAAGAGCAATAAATAGTTAAAGAAAGCATAAGGAAAATAGATGACAGGTGTTCATGTAGAAAGGGAGTTACTAAATGAGCTCCTTTTGGACACTTATTTCTCCTAAAAGCATAATATAGAAACATTCAGTCACCATCATTTTAGTCATTGGCTGCTAGAAATCGAAAACACATAGGCATGGAATTGCACTGACTCAGTCTCTTAGGAAATAGGAAATGTTAAGGCTTGCAATACACATTACATACAGGAAATATTAGAAAGGAAACGGGGCAAAATTCTCTGTTGTTTTTTATTACTTTCTGAATGAGTAAATATCTTTTCGTATACAGTTCTAAGCTGAAATGAAAATGCAAAAAAAAAGATTTGCATTTTATTCTTTGAAAGGTAATTTTACGCTATCTTTTTTTTGGTAGTGTGCACTTCTTACGCAGTTTGAGTCAGAGATTGAAAAAAATGGTAGTGCCGTGATTATCATGGACCCTTTGAAGGTAGAGATGGTCATTTGCTGTGAAATTGATGCCACTGCAGAAGGCTGTGTGCAGTGTCATCTGAATGTGGGATCACTGGTGAGGGTGGAGAGAACTTGAGCACTAACTCACTACAGAGTCTGAGTGTTTTGAAAAGTGTTCATGTAATAATTCCCAACCATAACTATACGTGTGATACTGTTTCAAGAGCTATTTTTTAAAAAAGTAAAAATAAAAGGTCCCGGCATGATAGCCTAGTGGCTAAAGTCCTCGCCTTGCACACGCTGGGATCCCATATGGTCACTGGTTTGTGTCCTGGCTGCTCTACTTCCCATCCAGCTCCCTGCTTGCGGCCTGGGAAAGCAGTCAAGGATGGCCCAAAGCCTTGGGACCCTGCACCCGTGTGGGAGACCCTGAAGACGCTCCTCTCCTGGCTTCGGATCGGCTCAGCTCTGGCCATTGAAGCAACTTGAGGAGTGAATCATCAGACAGAAGAGCTTTCTCTCTGTCTCTCCTCTCTATATATTTGACCTTCCAGTAAAAATAAGTATATCTTAAGAAAAGAGCAGAGAATGACACTACCATCTGCTAATTGATTCCCCAGATGGCTGCAGCAGCCAGGGCTGGACCAGTCAGAATCCAAGAGCCCGGTGCTTCACTGAGTCGCTCATGTGGATAGTAGGGGCCCAAACACGTGGGCTAAGCCTCTGATGCTTGACCCAGGAAACTGGATCAGAAATGGAGCAACCAGGACACCAACTGGTATTCATACTGGTGTGGCAAGTAGCAACACAATGCTGGCCCCAGGAACAGCTATTCTTTTTTTTTTTTTTTTTTTTTTTTTTTTAAAGATTTATTCATTTTATTACAGCCAGATATATACAGAGGAGAGACAGAGAGGAAGATCTTCCGTCCGATGTTTCACTCCCCAAGTGAGCCGCAACGGGCCGATGCGCGCCGATCCGAAGCCGGGAACCTGGAACCTCTTCCGGGTCTCCCACGCGGGTGCAGTGTCCCAATGCATTGGGCCGTCCTCAACTGCTTTCCCAGGCCACAGGCAGGGAGCTGGATGGGAAGTGGAGCTGCCGGGATTAGAACCGGCGCCCATATGGGATCCCGGGGCTTTCAAGGCGAGGACTTTAGCCGCTAGACCACGCCGCCGGGCCCAGGAACAGCTATTCTTTTTGTAAGTGACTAATTCAATTTTATTTGATAGGAATACAATAATAATATAAAATAATTTGCTAATAAAATACATATACTTTACTGTATACTTGTACTTGTGATTTCAAATGGTTAAATAACAGTCTCTGTACTGAGTTGGTTTAGCATTGTCTTTTTACAGGGGTTCACTGTTAATTGAGTCATCCTATATTAAGACAAGCAGATTAAAAAATGGGAATTATAGTTGTCTTTCGGCTCATTACTAATTTTGGAGATCTACAGTAGTCTCATTTTACATATTATTTTTTTTAAGGATTTATTTTATTCTTATTACAAAGTCAGATATACTGAGAGGAGGAGAGATAGAGAGGAAGTGGAGCTGCCAGGATTAGAACCAGCAGCCATATGGGATCAAGGCGAGGACCTTAGCCACTAGGCCACGCCGCCGAGCCCCACATATTATTTTTCAACAGTGTTAGGATGATCAAAGAGACAGCTGTTACTGAAAGTTTCTTTGGGGACTCAGATGACCTAAAATACGGTGCCTAAAATACCAGTTTTCCCACTTTGTTTGCTTTTAGTTATGATCCTTCAGGCAGGTTCTACATCTGCCTTTCAGAGAGAAAACGAGGTGATGTTTTTAAGTGCCATTTTATGTGTGACTAACAATTACACTTATATTTTAAGTGAGCTGATGAGAAAAAATATTGTTCATGTTCACAATTTGAGGTTTAAGAAAACTTAAAATTAACTTCATGTTTTTCCCCGGTTAAAACAAACCTCTGAGGGCTCACCCTCAGGCTTTGATAGTTAACAATGGACCAGGGTTTGAAGAACGAACACTTTCCCCCTCGAGAACTTTGTAAGCTTTGAGTGTAAGCTCTGAGATGCAAACAAAAATTTTCAGGCTTTTGATCTTGGGGATTTGATGAAACCCTGAAATCTCCAGAACAAGCTTAAGGATTACAGGCTATACCAAGTATACAAATGAAAGCAAGACAAATGAACAGTAAATATGTAGTATTGAACCCAAACAGTAATGTGATGGATTTACAGTTTATGATGAGATTCTAACCTGAGACACTTATCAAAAAATGTCACTGGGATAAGCGGAGTGGGAGGAAATGTATCTATTGACCCATTTATATTCATATTCATTGATATGCAAAAGAAAAAACACAACTCATGCAGGGCTTCATTTCCTATCATCCTTTTGCTTTTCTTTCGATTTGTTCCAAGCAGAGCGAAATTCAATTCTGATCAGACCAGAGTCACCAGGGAGTTGATATCCCAAAGGCCTTTTTGTTTCCTTGTGTCAAGATCTGAGTGAGCTGATGTTTAGCTTTGGGGGCAGAGAAAGCCTCTTACTAAACAAGACAATGCCCAGGGCTGTGGAATTACCATAGCTCCACACAGTAATTGTTATTCTGAGAGGTGATCTATGCATTCCCTTTCCCACTTGGTAGCAGTGGTAGCAAGTTGACCTGGTCATCCCAGGTTCAAGTGTCATTGATTGGCTCATGATGGACAAGGCAAGACATGAATCTATTTGACATTTCACTCAACAAGCATCTTAGATGTATTATCAGAATGAGTCTTTTTTTTTTTAAGTCACAATTTAGCAACAGTAGCATGCAGGGACACATCACCCTGTTTGCATCTGGTAGTGACTTCAGTTAGAAAAAAAAGGTCTCCCACAGTCTTCTGTAGCAGTTTCACATTCCACAGCTATTACAGAAGTTGACTGAACCATAGCAGGGCTTCAAATAATCTGAAATGGGTGCAGTTGTCTCTAAGCAAGAGGAACGGAAAATGAGACGAGTCCTGTTTGGCTTCATACCATGGGCTAATTTGTTGCTTTCTTTCCTCGCATATTTTAAGTACTGAAAAGAATGACACTTACCAAGATAATGATTTTGCTTTGAAGCGCCCATGGAATTTTCGCAGATCTGCGTATACAACATTTTAGATATTTCTTTGGTATTAACATAAAAACCTTGTGATGAGGAGCATATTTTTGTTTACTATATATATTTTTGTTGCCTTCCGTAAGCCTTGATTCTTAAACTTATGTGAAGACTTGCGTAGGCGTAAGTAGTAGGTAGTAAAAGTGACTGAAGGGTGTCTCTCCTTCTCCTCTCTTGAGAGGCACTCCACTTCCTGGCTTTCTCTCCCTCTGCTCCCCATTTGCCTAGTTCAATTCTCAAATAAACTTCTCTGTCTCTAACCAGAAAAAAAAAAACAACCAACTAAACAAACAAAAAACCCTAAAGATCTAGAAAATAAGATTCACAAGGAAATGTTAAGGTAACTGTGAGTATTACCTGGGAGAGGCCAGAAGGCTAAACAGGGAAATCTCAATAAGCTAGTCATCATCCTCTTTGTCCTGGGCTCCTAGCAGCCATTGGTGGTGGTAGATTTTGATCTCAAGTTCTCTACTCACTCTGACGGATAATATGATTGGTAGCACTCATAGAACAAAATTGATAGAACTCATATTTTTAAAAAATTTACCTGACTACATATGATCCACCGTTCCCCAAAATGTGCATATTCTGTCTTGTGATTTTTTTAATTTGTGTTTTCTATTGGTCAGCATTTTATTACTGCAACAGTTACCCGAAAGAAGTTATGTCTACAGGAAGAAGCTTATTATGGCTTGTAATTGGGAGAGTCGTAGTTGAAGATGAGGTGGTCCCTACGATTTGGCCATGCAATGAGGTTAGAGGATGATAATGTTAGAGTTGGTAGGCAGGAACAATCACATAGTAACCCAGAAAGCAGAGACTGACTAGGTCAGACTTTTGTAACCAATCCTTTTGTGAGACCTATCTTCCAAGGACCAACAACCCCCCAGTGATCCAAGAAAACCCACTATGCTATGCTGTTTCTAGACATCATTATTTGATTAAATGTCCACTCATTAAAATAAGACTTTGAGGTTTAAATTTTAAAAGTCTTTAGAGTTTCACGAGTCATATAGCATATTGAAAAATGAGTTCTGAGTACAGTGCATTAGCACAGTGGCTAAAGTCCTCATCTTGCATGCCGGGTTCCCACATGGATGCTGGTTCTAATCCTGGCAGCCCCACTTCCCATTCAGCTTTCTGCTTGTTACCTGGGAAAATAGTCGAGGACAGCCCAAAGCCTTGGGACCCTGCACCCACATGACAGACCCAGAAGAAGATCTGGGCTCCTGGCTTCGGATTGGCTCAGCTGCAGCCATGTGGTCGCTTGGGGAGTGAATCATCGTACAGAAGATCTTCCTGTCTGTCTCTCCTCTCTGTATATCTGACTTTCCAATAAAATAAAACAAATCTTATAAAAAATGAGTTCTAAAAGAAAATTTCTTATTTAAAAAAATGCCATCCAGCAGCAGGCTGCAATGCCTGTGTTCAGGTCCTCGCCCCAGCTGCTGAGTGCCCTCCTGCTGATGTGAATGCTGGGAGGCACCAGTGATGATGCCTGCGATAGAACTGTCCCCCTGGGCAACAGCCAGGCTGCATTCCTGGCTCCTGTTTTTTCCAAACCAGTCCCAGTCATTGTGAACATTTGCAGGAATGAACCAGTGGATGGGATTTCTCTGTCTCTGTCTACCTTTCAACAAAATGAAACAAGCAAACAAACAAAAAAAGCCACACCAATCTACAAAGTGTGATTCTACAAGAAAATAGACCGAGAAAGATGACAGGAAAAACTTTCAACATTGAAGTGTTCAGCTGAAAGCAGATTTTGCTCTAATTTCCCTTTTTACTTTGGCTAACACCATACTTCAAAAAATGTCATTTCTATTAGCCAATTCCAACAATTCCAGTAACATAATTCATAAACTTGTAGAGAGGAATATATTGGAGATTTTGAAACTGGAGAATGGAGATAGATACTTAAACCTTAAACTAGTAGTCAAAATTCAATACCTGCATAGTTTGTAACAGATTGGCCACATGTAAATAAATTGCTTATATGATGAATTTTGCTACCCTCATTATGGTAAAAAATGATCTTTCTACATCCCAGTCTTCTCAGTGTGGGAGAGCCTTTTTTGTTGAAGGAACTTCTCATGTCCTTTTCCTTTGATACTGACAAAACTAAAGGTTCTCTTCAGCCTGAGGCCTTGACTTCGTTTCTGGAGATGAAGACAGTTCCATGCCTGTCATCTACTTGGACCACAGCCCAGGAACTGCAGAGACACACGGGCAGGGCCATGGCATAAAAGGACTTCTTTGATCTCAACTCTGCAGACAGAGGAGCTCTGATAAGTCTTTCTGCAACACAAGAAACACAGTGAATTAAGAATGAATGAGGGGCCTGGCATGGTAGTCTAGTGGCTATAGTCCTTGCCTTGCACGTGCAGGGATCCCATATGGGCATCGGTTCGTGTCCCCAAAGCCTTGGGACCCTGCACCTGTGTGGGAGACCTGGAAGACGTTCCTGGCTTCGGATTGGCTTTGCTTCGGCTATTGCAGCTGCCTGGGGAGTGAACCAGCGGACAGAAGATCTTTCTCTCTGTATCTCCTTCTCTCTGTATACCTGCCTTTCCAATAAAAATAAATAAAATCGGGCCCGGCGGCGTGGCCTAGCGGCTAAAGTCCTCACCTTGAACGCGCCGGGATCCCATATGGGCGCCGGTTCTAATCCTGGCAGCTCCACTTCCCATCCAGCTCCCTGCTTGTGGCCTGGGAAAGCAGTCGAGGAAGGCCCAAAGCTTTGGGACCCTGCACCTGCGTGGGAGACCGGGAAGAGGTTCCTGGTTCCCGGCATCGGATCGGCGCGCACCGGCCCGTTGTGGCTCACTTGGGGAGTGAATCACCGGATGGAAGATCTTCCTCTCTGTCTCTCCTCCTCTCTGTATATCCGGCTTTCCAATAATAATAAAAATCTTAAAAAAAAAAAAAGAGTGAATGGGGCAGGGTGCAATGGTTTAGTTGTCTAATCCTCAGCCTGCAAGTGCTAGGATCCCCTGTGAGCACTGATTTATGTCTTGGATGCTCCACTTCTGATCCATCTCCCTGCTTACGGCTTAGGGAAGCAGCAGAGGATGGCCTGAGTACCTGAGCCCCTGCATCCATGTGGAAGATCCGGAAGAAGCTTCAGGTTCCTGGTTTCAAATCAGCTCAGCTCCAGCCACTGCAGCCACTTGGAGAGTGAACCAGCAAGTGGAGGATCTTTCTCTCTGTGTCCCCTTCTCTTTGTAAATCTGCCTTTGTAATAAAAAATTTAAAACTTCTTTTAAAAGAATCTAAATCAATTAAAGCAAAGGCACTGAATTATAATACCCATTTCTGAGCAATCCCCTATTGTCATCAATGACATTATTTTCCTAGTAATGTTTATTGCTTGAGAACTTCTTCTTAAGGATTTATTATTTTTTTTAATTGGAAAGGCAGATTAAATTCACGGAGAGAAGGAGAGACAGAAAGTCTTCCATCTGCTCGTTCATTCCCCAAATAGCCGTAACAGCCAGAACTAAGCTTATCTGAAGCCAGGGCCCCAGGAGCTTCCCCTGGGTCTCACACCTGGGAACAATGTCCCAAGGCTTTGGGTCACCCTCCTCTGCCTTCCCAAACCACAAGCAGGGAACTTGATGGGAAGTGGAGCAGCTAGGACACGAACTGGTTCCCATATGGGATCCTGAAGCTTATAAGGTGAGATTTTAGTCATTGACCCATCATGTCGGGCCCCAGAACATTTTATGAGCTGAAGTGCTATTTGTCAGGCCATTGTTTCCAGCAGTACTTCTTTTTCTTCTGCCATGAGAATGACTCAGGGGCTGAGTCAGACAGAATCATTATCCTAACCTGCGCCAAGGAATGAGACCAGTAGGCCGAAGCTAAAGCCAAGCTGCAGTTCACTTGAAAAGTAAGCAAAAAATAATCTCTGTGTGTTTTATGTTGTAATGTTTATCACTTGAAAGACTAAGTAGCAGAGATAGATCCAGGGAGAGCTTCTCTGCGCTGGTTTACTACCCAAGTGCCTTCAATAGTGAGGCCTTGGCCAGTGTGAAGCCAGGCTCGTGGAATTCCATCTGGGTGTTTAAACACTTGAACCATTCTCTGTTGTCTTCTGGAGTGCACATTAGCAGGAATCTGTATTAGAAGTGGAGGTGGCAGGACTTGAGCCAGCACTCTGGGATATGGGTTGTGGGTATGCCAAGAAGTGACTTAACCTGCTCTACCACAATTCCTGGCCCTCTTTGAGATTTTTAAAGTAATTTCTAAATAATGTAGTACAAGCTAACTGATTGTATTACTGGATACCAGTAAAAACTGAGATACAAAATAAATGTAAAAAAGGTTTATTAATTTTGAAAGTCATAGTTACACAAAGTGGGGGAGTGACTGAGATCTGTCATCTGCTGGTTCAGTCCCCAGATGGCCACAGCAGTCAAAGCCAGGAGTCAGGAGCTTCTGCTGGGTTTCCCATGTGGGTAGCTGGGGACCAAACACTTGGGCCATCTTTGGCTGCTTTTCCCAAGCCATTAGCAGGGGGCTAGATTGAAACTGGAGCAGCAGAGAGAAGAAGTGGTACCCCGTATGGGATATGCCCTGACAGTGGCCCCAAAATAAAATGTTTTAAATGTGTAAGTGAAGCATCTCAGTAATCTGCTGTAGGCATTTCATTCATAAATCTTTATTTAGTATACTAAGCTGAGTTTTGGAATTATAATACTTTCTGTTCTAACAAGAACAAAAACAAGAGCTGGAAAAAAATACGATAATAATTGTGTAATAATTCTATGATGGACAATGACTGGAGGTGGAGGTTAAGGGAATCCACTTCCGAAAGGGTGGCAAAGACAGAAAGACAGACTTCTGTATAAAGATAACACTGAAACAGAGCCTTCACTAATGGGAAGTTTTACATGGAAAGAGCCTCCTGAATGAGGCAACAGCATGTGCAAATGCAATTTCCAAGTTAGTAGCTATCCATGGATAGCAGTATGCTCAGAGCTTCTGCCCCGAGTCATTCCAGAAGCTAAGCCTGAGCTTTATCCATCAGAAATGTGTGTGGATGCCCTGTCTTCCTTAAACAGGGCAGAATGCGGAAAGCATCTTCTCGTTTGATTATCGCATGCTGGGCACAGTGACAGGCGCACAAACTCTAGTGTAAAGAGATTTTGCTTTCTCTGAGCCATATCCAAGGCAGCTTCTGCTTCTACTCATTTCCTGGTTAGTTAGAAAAGTTTGTTATCTTCCCTGCATTTGTCCAGAGTAGAACTCACAGAGTTCAAAGTCTCATCAATGAAGAAACACAGTGGAGTGTCATCTCTACCTTAAAGTCCCGTGCAGCTCTGGTTTGGGAGGAATGAACCTGGTTGTCTTGGTGCTTTGCAAGATATCAGTCATCTAATCACGTCACACTAATGTTTCCAATGGAATTGTGGGCATCCTGCATTTGGAACAAAGCTGGAGAACTGCCTGGATATTTAGGTAGAATTCCAATTTCTGGATTCCTCTTCTGTTCCCACTGATACAGACCTGTGAAGGCAGAAAGGACTCTTACAGCCACCTGTGCAGGCAGAAAGACCCACAGGAAAAGCAATTAAATTCATTTCAATTCAAGTGACTTCCCGCAAGTGCCATTCCCCTACTGCTTTCTCTTCCCTAAGGCAAAAGGTGAACGAAAACAATTCTTGTTTTAAACTCCAAATTCTGCATTTCTGTGATTCCTAACCCCCACCCGTCCATTGGAAATGAAAACTCAAAGCTGGGTTGGGAAGACAGCCAAGTCTTTGCCCATTGCACCTGGTCCCTTCAAAGATTATTTATGTGTGAAGCAAAGAAGTCACTGGGAATATTCTTTCTAAAAAAGAAAAATGCTTTTATCTTTCATAGACACAATCTATAGACAGCAGACAACTTATGCGTATAATTCCTCAGCTTGATGTAGTAGTTAAGCTATTTTATCTGGCCTTTGTAATGATAGAAAACACATTCTTACATAGTTCCACTGTAACTGCAGCATAGAGCAGAAACAGAATACAGACAGATAAAATTGCACCATGCTCTCAGGGTGGTTTGAGAAGCAAATGTGGTTTTAAAGCTGGGAGTGTGCTTGCGCTCTTCCTAATGGAAGCTGCCGTCATAGACTAACTTGGGAAGCAGGTCACCTCACCTAGCTCTTCCGATGCCTAAAATTTATGTTATAAATGAAAGCAAGGCACAGTTTCAAAATATAATTAATGGTAAACTAAACAGCATTTTTGTTTTTTCTGTCTAGCAAAATGGATAACAGAATGGTTTACGAATATCTCCCTGGTTGAAATGCTAGGTGCCACAATCGATTGTCATTTGGATGGAGAGAATTAACCTGAAAAGCACTGTGTTAAGGAATAGCATTTCTAATTAAGCCAGCTTTAAATTGCTTGTCAGATAGCACTATAAACCGTTAAATGAAAACCTGTGTACAATTCATATAATCTCTAGGACAGTAAAAAAAAAAAAATGTGCTGTGTTTGACCGACTTCAAAAGACACTTTGTACAGAAAAGCAAATTTGGAAATGTACTGAATGTCCAATTAAGACAATATTTTCATTGTCATATTTGAATGTCCAATTAAGACAATATTTTCATTGTCATATTTATTTAGAATTGCAAATGCATGTGTTCATCTTACTTTGTTTATACAGATATTTTAGCTAGACTCTAGTACGTAGTGCATGTTGTTTTTTGGAGAACCTACTTAAGAAGAGAGCTGATTATTATATTAACTATCTTACCGTATTGTTTTCCATAATGTAAACACTCTTTCATTAGATCTTTTAAGTAGTTTTAGGTGATCAAGAGAAGTGGTTTGTATTTAGGTAAGTTCTTAGTAGTAACGATCTTAGTAGAGTGGAACAAAAGGAAAGGAATTTTGAGTACTTTAATCAGTTTTTAAAATATCTCTTCACTTTTACTCACCAACTAAGTTTGGTAAGTTAAATGACATCTTTATTTCTTAAGCAGTTTAAGAATGATCAAATCATGTGTTGTTTATAATCACTTTTTGAAACGTTTACCTGATAGAACATGCCAAACAATCAAATATCCATGACAGAATATTTGTTTTGAGGGTCTTCTAGTAAGTCTAGTTTTCATTTGTGTCAAGGTTATACCTACATCTATTTTATAAAGTTAAACCATCTACAGACTTGAATTTGCTA
The DNA here is from genome assembly GCF_030435755.1 of Ochotona princeps. Classification (NCBI taxonomy): domain Eukaryota; kingdom Metazoa; phylum Chordata; class Mammalia; order Lagomorpha; family Ochotonidae; genus Ochotona; species Ochotona princeps. Next base: position 27,357,447 of record NC_080851.1, read on the forward strand.
TGTGGCGTGCCTGTCTTGCTCCTCCTCCTTCACCCTTACCCCTCTTCCCAGTCTCAGCAAGAAAACACTCTGAAATTTTTAGTTTTGTTCTGTAGATGTTTGGATCTGTGTCACTAAATCTTGTTCTGCTGCTTCTTGGCTTTTTCATTTTTATGTACTGTTCATTTATTGTAGAAAATAAGATCTTCCCTTGCTTTGGTTTCTGCCAGTGCTCTCGTCACTGCCTGGTACATTTCCCCATACAACTATGTTGCACTTTTGTGTTTGTTTATTATCCTGTGCTTACATTATTATGACTATGGAAATGCTAAGCACAGCTGAGCCATGTCGTGTACTGTAAGAATTTTTCCTTCATGCTACTTCTTAAAAATATTTCCATTTTGATACTGTTCTTGATTTTCATCTATTTAGTTTTCTATGTGTGTATAGCCAATTTATCTGTCCAATACTTTGTTAGCTAAACATCTAAAAATCTCCTTTATTGCCTTCAAAAACAATTGTTTTTTTTTGAGATCTCCGTTGTGATCTGTTTGTTCCTGTTTGGCCCGATTACATTCTGGGACATTTATGCTCTGCATAGCTGTTATTGGGAGAATTTTCTCTCACTGTGCTCAAGGGTTAAAAAAAAAAACCCTCTTTTGTAAAGGGATGCATAAATCTTCTAGGGTTTGCAAGCTACGTGGTCTCAGGTACATCTGCTTACTTCTGCTATTCCAGCACAAAGGCACCACTGATAATATGTAAATGAATACACAGATCGTATATCAATAGAACTGTATTTATAAACACCAAAATTTCAACTTCGTGTAATTTTTATGTGTCATGAAGTACTTTTCTTTTTATTTATAAAAACATTTGAACTCGTCTATGTGAATGGATGGTCTTCAAAAAAATTCTTGGAGGACCAAGTGTTTTTGCTCAGTAATTTAGCTTGTTCATGTCCAATCCCCTGCTCCCCTGGGATTCTACATTTATTGCTATGGGGACAGGCACTGTGGCAAAGCAACCTGAGTTGCCACTTGAAACACTGACATCTCATTATTAAACTACTAGGACCTAGGCCCAGCTCCTCTGGTTCTGATCCAGCTCCCTGCTGACATGTCCCGGAGGGCAGAGGGGGATGGCCGAAGTGCCGGGCTTCTGCCATCAATGTGGGATACCTGGATGTTGTTCCAGGCTCCTGGCATCAGCCTGGCCCAGCCCCAGCTGTTGCGGTCATGTGGGGAGTGAACCAGGAGATGGATGGACCTAGCCTGGAGCCAGGAACTTCCTTCCTGCTCTTCCACATGGTTGCAGGGGTTCAAGTACTGGGGTCATATTTATCTGCTTTCTCAGGTGCCTTAGCAGGGAGCTGGATTAGTAGCAGAGCAGCCAGGATTTGAACCAGCACCCACGTGGAATGCTGGTGCCACAGGCAGAAACTTTACCTACCAGACACAATTACCAGTCCCATAAACCAGACCAATTTATGTAAAAATGTGTCTTGCTATGAAAACCTGTTCATGTTTTTATATATTTTGTTCAGATACCATTTTTGGCTTGTAGAATTTTTAAAATGTATCTGCTTATGAGGCATAGGATGTGAAAAAAAATCCCTTAATCCTTAAGGAAAGAGGTAAGGAATATCATTATATTCTCAGAATTGTATCTGCAGACGATAATGAATCTTAAAAACTAATCAAAATTAGAAAAATCAAAATCTTAAAACTAAAAAGCAATCTCTAAGGATATAAGAGTGAGTTTGGTTTCACACTCTTTTGACAGGTGCCTGGAGCAATATGTCCTCAGATTTTTTTTTTTTTAAGATTTATTTATTTTTATTACAAAGTCAGATATACAGAGGAGAGAGAAATATCTTCTGTCTGATGATTCACTCCCCAAGTGACCGCAACGGCTGGTGCTGCGCCGATCCGAAGCCGGGAGCCCAGATATTTCTCTTTTGGGTCTCCCACGCAGGTGCAGGGTCCCAAGGCTTTGGGTTGTCCTCGGCTGCTTTCCCAGGCTTCAAGCAGGGAGTTGGATGGGAAGTGGGGCCACTGAGATTAGAACTGGTGCCTTTACGGGACCCCGGCGAATGCAAGGGGAGGAATTTAGCCACTAGGCCACGGCGCCGGGCCCAAGTCCTCAGATTTTAAATATTTTAAATGTATAACAGTGGAAATTTGTAAGAGTTAACGATAAAGTACATTATATGCTATTATATTTGTATGACTGTATTGTTAGTACTAGGTTTGGCTGCTGTTGACACAAACCCTGAACTAACAGTGGCATAAAAACTGTGTAAGTGTATTTCTTTCCTGTGTAAGTTTAATAGAGAGGCAAGCAGATCAGCGCCCAAGACAACAGGAACCAGGCTCTTGTGTTGTTGGTTCATCGTCCTCAACATATGGCTTCCTCTTTGAGGTTCAAGATGACTGCTTGGTCTTCAGCTATCAAGTTCTCGTTTCAGCCAGCAGATAGAAGGAAGGGGTACTTCCCCAAATACCCTGAGGGTATTTTCTAGAAATTATAGTTATTACATCTACTTATATACTGTTAGGCAGGAATTAGTCATATAGCTACATCTCATTGCTACAGAACCTGGAAAATGTAACTTTTGAAGAAATGTTCATAGATAGCCCAACGAAAGTTTGTGTGTTCCTTTGCAAGGATGAAGGGAGACATGAAGGCTGGAGCAAAAGTAGCAGCCATCTTAAGCTCTTGTCCGTAGGAACTGGGATTTCTAAAGGCATAGGGTCCTTGAAAGTAGGACACAGCAAAGAACAAGAAGAGGAGAAAGAAAAGACGGCAGGAAGAGGGCTTGTAAATAAGGGAAGGAAGGAAACTGCTGCCAAGACTCCTGGATGGGCCGTGAGGACGAGTGCTACAGTTAGCTCTCTCATTCTGTGCTCTTAAGCTCCGCGCTGTGTTTCTTTATGTGTCTGTTGAGGACTATCTGGTAGCTAATGCAAGGACAGCAGTGCCCTGACATGTGGGTTAGTTTCCAACATATAGGTTTCCTCTGAAGCTTTGAGATCTGTGGGATCTAATGAAGTTTTGTAACATAGGTTAAATTCTCAGTATTTTTAAACATAGCTTCCTGTTTTGACTTCACTCATATCTAGCTGAAGAATTCTTAGAGAAGTTCTTGACGGTCCATGGTCCTATTTTGCTTATCCATGAGATGGAATATTTATCTGGATTCACAATCTCTAAGCTGTATCTTGGAGAGGGGGTTACTACAATAAGCTACAAGCTAACGAGGTGTTGCAGCCTGTTAAATTTTTCTTAAATATTTTAAAGAGTTTTCTTTTTAATATTGTTTACATAGTTGAGAGGGATGTACTACCCGTATGGGCCTCTCATTAAGGTTGGGAGGGTCATGTATGGAGGAAGGTGGGTGGGACAAATGTTTCATTTTCATTTTTTTGTCCTGTGCCCTCAGGGGAGGTGGGGGAGGGAGCTGCTTCTTGCTGTCAAACTACACCAGGACCTGGGGCTAGGGGACAACCATTGGAGGACACCTAAGAAACTCCAATGTGGGGAAGAGTGTGAGAAGTTGTTGATTTCATTGTTTCAGGTTGAGAGAATCTAGCCATGGTCTGTTGATTGATGTAATTCACCTTAAGGCATCCACAGATCCAGGAACATGCGGCAAAGCTTCGTCAGAATTGTCCAATCTGTTTTGCTTTTCCTCCTTTGATGAGACACTCGCTGTCTCCTGCTGGCCTAGATGAGCTGGCTGTGTGTGCATCTGGGGAATGCTGTCCATTGCACAGGCATCAGCAACTGAGGAGGCCCAGTCCCTGTGCAGGTACTCAAGGCTGCCCCTCACAGTCTGTGATATTCGCTGTGACCAGGATCTGAGTTGAGTTCAGCAGCCTAGTTGTGCAGTACACCAAGAAACCTTGTCTGGGATGACATCAGTCTTTTTTTTTTTTTTTAAGATTTACTTATTTTTATTGCAAAGTCAGATATACATATATATATGTGTGTATATATATATATATATATATATATATATATATATATATATAGAGAGAGAGAGAGAGAGAGAGAGAGAGAGAGAGAGAGAGAGAGGAAGATCTTCCCTCTGATGATTCACTCCCCTAGTAACCGCAATGGCCGGTGCTGCACTGATCTGAAGACAGGAGCTCCTCCGGGTCTCCCACGCGGGTGCAGGGCCTCAAGGTTTTGGGCCATCCTTGACTGCCTTCCCAGGTCACAAGCGGGGAGCTGGATGGGAAGCGGGACTGCCGGGACCAGAACCGGCGCCCATGTGGGATCCTGGCGCATTCAAGGAGAGGACTTTAGCCGCTTCATTGTGGCGCCCAGACCGACATCAGTCTTGACTCTTGCGTCTGCCATCCAGTGCCAGGTCAGGCTCAGTCCTTCCCCTGCGCCAGCCAATGCGCAGACTGGTGGATTCAGCTGGTGATGTTCAATTGCACCCCAACCCCATATCTCACGCAAACAGAACTGACAGGTGCTGTGGCACAGTCCGGAAAACAGCAGCTTTAGAGGGTTTACATTGGTGTATGCCACATTCTTTTGATGTTTTCAGTTTGTAAAGCTGGATTTGGGGTCATGTTGTAGTAAGAACCAAGTACTACATGAAAATTAGGATACAGCAAGAAAGGAGAATGGTAGTGTCTAGTTTGATTCCAAGGTTTGAGATGTGCATTGTTGAACAAGTTTGTGTATCTTGGATGTAACTGTGGTTAAGAATTAAGTAATAATATGATTTTCTTTTAATTTATATGTTTTTAACAAACTAGCTTCTAGGTTAATCCATAAATGCAAGAATATTTGAACCTAACCATGTGATAACATCGCTTTTGGGCTAGACATTATGGTGAGAAATGACCTGGGAAAGTTTAAGTACTCTGGATGAGATAATCTCTAAGATATGCCTAAATAGCCCCGTTGTACAAGTTACAGCCCCTGGGCCGTTCCTAGAGCATGGCTAATAGGCTGATGATGCCTTGGGACCTGAAGGTTGTAGGAAAGCAAAGGCTAGGGAGGGACTCAAGGGATTAGCCAGGGCTGCCTTGAACTTCAGAGCAGGTGGACCCCGAGGAGCTAACAACCCATAGAGTGCAGCAGAGGCGTCCATGAGAAACTTGGCCCTGCACCACTCTTGGATCACAATTTGGGTCATCTTTGGGGAAGTTCATGCCCCAAAGATTTATCTTCCTCTTTGCAAATTTGGAGTTAAGTTATAAGCTGTCAAGAATAGCCACTATTTGCTGAGGCTGCTGCCTGACTGGGTAGTGAGAGGTTCTCAGCCAAGGGACCAAGCAGATTTGTTCTTGGCAAGCTCTAGCGAAACCTGAACTACATTTTCATACAATATTATCAATATTTTATATAGCTTCACTCGTCCAGTTTCTAACATTTGTCAAGTATGCAGGACTACATGAATATTAGCAACGTTCCGAAATTTGGCTTCCTATGGAAAAAATACCCAAGTGACTGACCAACCTTTTTTCTTGGAAATGCTTGGTAAACAAGCCCATTGCGTTGTCAGAGTTTTCTTATAGTGCCTTTCCCAAATTCTGTCAACTTTAAGAAAGAAGCCAAGTTCCTAGAGCAAACAATCAGCCAAGAAATCTGAGACAATCAAGCAAGCTTTAATGTTCAGATACACTGACTGATTAGAAAAGGGAAATTGTGTTTATATCAAGAAGGTTTTGGATGGCTGACTGAAAGCAGCTGGATGGAAAGTGGAGCAGCTGGGCACACCCATAAGGGATGCTGGAGCTTGATGGCTGAAGAGTAGCCTGTTGAGCCATAGCACCGGCCCCTGGATGGCTTACTGAAAATATTAGTTATGCATTGCCAAGTTTAAGAAGCCTTCCTTTGAACCGGTATCTCAATTATGCAGGAGCCCATCCTGAATGTAGAAACCCACTCCTCCCCCACTTTTTTTTAGGATTTATTTTATTATTTTTAAATTGAAAGTCAGATATATACAGAGAGGAGGTGAGACAGAAAGTAAGATCTTCTGTCTGATGATTCACTCCCCAAGTGGCCGCAATGGCCAGAGCTGAGCTGATCCAAAACCAGGAGCCAGGAGGTAGGAGCCAGCAGCTTCTTCTGGGTCTCCCATATGGGTGCAAGGTCCCAAGGCTTTGGACAGTCCTCAGTTGCTTTCCCAGGCCACAGACAGGGAGCTGGATGGGAAGCAGGGCTGCCGTCCAAATGGAATCCCGGCCCGTGCAAGGTGAAGACTTTAGCCACTAGGCTACAGTGCCAGGTCCTCGGCTTTGAACAATGCAATAAACTTGTATGAGGAAAGTGTTTAAATATCACTGAAGCATGCTTTACATAAAATGTGCTTTGTCAAAGTGTGCAGAGACTAACGAGATTTTTTTAGAAACAGCAAATTTGGGGCTGGCACTATGGCATAGTGGGTAATGCTTCTACCTACCCGTGGTGCTAGCATCCCACATGGGTACCAGCTTGAGGCCCCACTGCTCCAGCTCCCTGCTCATGCGCCAGGGAGATCAGTACCCTGTGCTTGGGCCCTGCACCCACCCACCCACCAGGAGCTCAGCGCTCCTGACGTCAGACTGGTCCAGCTCTGGTGGCTTTGTGCTGTGTATGTTTGTTCAGTAATTTGCTTTCTTGGCTCACTCACTGGAGTCTGCCTGTTTTTCCTCATTCTCTGCCATGTCTTTCAACAGTGCTGTCTCTGGCAGCAAGCTGGGTAAACCATCAATTGCATGCTGATGAGCTGGTCTGACTTCCTTTGCCAGATGAAATCAGGACAGCCTTGGGGTTGAGCAAAGGCGAGGGTGGTCTGTGCTGTGACCTCCCTCCTTCCTGCTGTGTCTTTTCATTCATTTGGGACTTTCTCTGCCCTCATGTCTGCTCTGTTGTGGCCCCACTTTAGGACACTAATTTTTTCCTTCTTTTTTGCTTGTAACAATACCTATCCCATTGTTCTATCCAAACAAATTTTTTTTTTTTGCTTTTACTGATAGTATTCTGTGTTCTTTTAAAATACAACTACACTGAAAGTCACCTTATGCAAATGTTTAGGCATCCAATGTGAGGTAGGAAGTGTACTCATTCCCGTTCTGAGGCAAGATCTGAGGAAAAGAAACACAAGGGAAAGAAAAGCTGTGCAGTGCCATTTTCAAAAGTTTTTTGTTTTGAGAACTATATTGCAGAACCTTCAGTATGCTAGCATGCACTGTCAGTCTGCTGGAAGAGGCTACTGTGTACTGTAATTCTCCGAGTTTAGATGATGCTTTCTTGTCTCCAAAAGATTTTTCAATAGAGGAAAGTCTCCCAGGAGCACATTCTTGATAGTCATGTTCCATTTTTCTGCAACTTATAGTTCCACTTTATACGTAATTTAATAGTTACTTGTCATTTCAAAGAACCACATACCTTACATCTTTTTAATGTCTTTGTAAGGTGGGTGCTTAGCCTGGTAATTTTACATGCTTATTGGTATCCCATATCCTGTTTTAGGATGCCTGGACTTGTCTTGTCTGTGCCACATGTTCCAGCTTCTTGTCTGTGTGCACCCTGGGAGCCAGCAGGTGGTAGTTCCCAGCTTTGGCCTGGCCCAGCCCCATCCGTTACAGACATTTAGGGAGAGAAGAAAGGAACAAGAACTTGGTTTGTCTTTGTCTCCCTTTTCTTTCTCTAGCTTCTGCCTTGAAAATAAATAATTAATTAGTCTTAAAAATATTGATTTTTGTGAAGAAGGTGGCCTTAGCAGTGGGAAGGATTTATTGAAATTTGAATGCGCTAAGAAAAAAAAATTAATGCGCTAGAAATCTTTAAGTATCTATTTAGATAGGAGGCCTTCTTCCTCCAATTTTATGTTCATATTTACGTTAGCAAGTATAGAAAGAAACATGGCAAGAGTTTAACTTTTTTCCTTACCTTATTTGTTTACTGTTTTATGTACAATAGGAAGAAGTGTCTGAAGCCACGGATACAAGCACTGAATTTTACCTGCCAATATGAGTCTTGTGACTTGTCAATATTTCACAACATTGCTCTTGGGGCCAAGCATGTCACATTAGTAATACAGTGAAGCCTCCTTTCTTGCCCAAAATCTGTTGTGCATCATGACTATGCCCCAGTCAAGGCCCTAGTCATCAACTTTACACCCACAAGGTCACCTGGTCAGCTTGTGATTACAGCGGCAGCTTTGCTGCTTGTAATTGTCCTACAGCTGTGGCAGGTCAATGGAAAAATGTTCTTTAAACACCATAAGCGTCTGATTGTGCAATACCTAAATGAGTGTCATTGATTATTCACATTGCTGGCTGGTCAAAGCTGGGCAAGTAATTAGGGCTTTTTGTGTGGATTATCCACTGAGAAAAGGTCAAATAACTACAAACAGTGGCGGAAGAGAGAAACCACCAAGGGCCGTAGCATCCGTGATCAGTTAGGGAATGCTAAAGCAAGGCTTAATAATGATGTGCTTATGCCAGGTTCTGCAGAATGTGATCATGCTGTCATAGGAATCCAATGGAGCATGAGTGATGGCTACTTTTTCCCTGGAAGCTCTGCTTCTGGTCCCTGATGCCCATCAAACAGGTCTGTCAGGGAAACTAGACTGAGAAGAATTAAAAAGGCAGGGCTTCTCTCCGCCTCCCCCACCCTGTTTTCTTTAAATCAACACCAGAGGACTTATGGCTAGCAATCATTTTTTAGGCACCTCTCTTTGAAGTACTGTGATAATTTGTATTTTGGGTAAAACATCCTATCAAATTGTGTATATTATTATTGAGACTTAACACCATTCATTTGCTGATTAAAATTAAAAGTTTGTAAAAAAAAGATTCTGGACCACAATTTTATTTACAGTATATTCTACTGGATATATACAGTATATATAACATGTAATATATAATAATATATACAGCATATATACTGGAGACATATTTTGGTTTGTTGAGAGGGCTTTAGTGTTTTCCAAGTTTAAGGTATTTGTTCTATATCTACTTAGTCGTTCTTGGGAATAGGCTTCATCTTCAGTAATAGCTGAGATTCTAAGGTTAAGTCTTCACTGTCTTAATTTAAATTACTATTGCAAGTGGTTTCTTAACCCTGCTCTGTAAAGCAAATGTTTTTGCATGGAATTAGAATAGTGGGTAAAAATAAACAGTGGTAATTGAGAATAACTTCGTGAAGGTTCAGATTCCAATTCTACTACGTACTCAGTGATACTGAAAAAGTGATTTAGACTTTCCAGTTTCATAGGAGGTGAAGAGAATTTTAAAAAGCGGACTTTCATTAGAAGCCAATGAAATGGTAGGTCGTAAATGACTAACCAGTGGAACAAAGATTCTGAAAACCTCCATGTCCTTGTAGAGTGCAAACCTGCCAGTGCCTGCTAAGCCGCGGGAGCTGAGAGTAATGAGCTCGGCAGAGGCCAAACCTGCTGGATGAGGCGTTGGGCTTTCTGGCTCCCTTGGCCTGCCTTCTTACACTTTTCCCAGTTCTAGGCTCCCGTTGGGTGCGAGACTGAAGTCAGGTTTGTTTACAGCTTAGAGAGGGTCTGCTTTTCTGAAAACCAGACTGAAGAATCTCCCAACCTAACAGTGGCATTTAATGGTGGACTTTCAGGCAAGAAGCCAGCTGGGGGTGCTTGGGAGCAGGAAGTCCTAACTCAGCGTTCCAGTTGACTATCAGCCCACCTCCCCCTTCCCCATTCTTAGCCCCTTTCCCTGTTCAGAAGTCTCCTGAGTTGAAAGAACTGTGATGAGATGAAACAAGGTGCTGGATATGACGTACCAAGGCAGTGTGTGTTGTACGCAAAGATTGAAGGGATACGTGCAAATGTGCTTGAAACCTGAGACAGAAAAATTTGATTTCAACATATTGATGTTTCTGTCTCCGAGATGACAGTTTTTGCATTCTGCAAGTTCCAAATGATAGACTTGTGAGAGCTGTCAGTTATTCTGTATGTGTTCTCTTCCATGGATCATTTAAATGAGGGACTGTCTTATTTTCTTATTTAAACTAAGGATTAATTGCTGAAGGTATAGATGGTGTCTATAGTGGCTCTGATCGTTAGAATACCCTGGGACTATTGCAATGACATTTTCCTGTATTTTATAACAAGAGAATTCTTATTGCTTGGCAATAGGAGGAAAAGTAAATAGAATCAATGAAGATTTAAACAGTGGAAAGGAAAAAAATTACACTTCAGATTGCCATTATCTACTTTAAAATGTATTAAAGGTGAAATATTATTTTGTTTCATTCATCAATAATATGAAAACAATTTTGTATTTCCTACTTCTGTTGCTATAATATGTGAGGGGAATGCTGTCGTAGACAAAAACCAGGGCAGAATTTGTCCCAGACTTTTTTTGGGTCATAATAATAGGAGCTTTGTAAAGTGATATTTTGCTGCTTCTATACCTACTACTGTTTTGGACTGTGGTCATAATAGAGCAGGTGAGTCCCCGGGGGAAACATTGACAGAAATACTGAGAGGAGTGATGGGAGAACCATTGAAATAGAAAGCAGAAGATGCTTCTTCAGATTCTCTGCAATAGTTTTCATTGAGATGACACAGTGCATGCCCTAACCAGCTTCTTATTACTGTGAAAAACTAACTGAGATAATCTTACTCTATAAAGTAAGAAGGTTTATTTAGCTCATAGTTTTGGATGCTGAAGTTGAAGCATCATGAAGATTGTAGGAGCAGGTTCAGGTAGAAGAAAGCATAGCTTGAAACAGAGCGTCAGAGAGACGCTGGCAGGGCCAGGCTCGGGCTTTTGTAACAACCCCTTGCCCAAGAATTTCTGGAAATACTTGAATCTGTCTGAGGGCACTCCTCCAGTTGTTTTCAGGACCTCCTGCTTATTCCAACTTATTCCAAAGTTCCATAGCAGCTCCCAGATGCACCACTACCATGGGCGCTATGCCTCCAACAAGCAAACCTTTGGGGCTGTTCAAACCACTTGCAAATCCTAATAGCTGGTAAATTAGCAGAGTTTTGAGAACTGATGTTAAGGTACTCTGGAATGCAGCCATATTAATCATACCTAAAGCACTCCAGTTTTAATGACAATCATCACCTAGGGCAGCTCTTGTCTGAGAAGGTTTGAGGCTAGAACAAACCCCTATGTAGCAGGAGATGTAGAAGGGAAAAGGCATCGCGTATAAGCAACTGGTTGAATCCTTCTGATTAAAGGGCCCAAATGGTAACACAACATCAGCATACATTTGGTATCACAAATGTGACTCTGTCAAAAACGATGGAGTGGTGTCTTTTTATGTCTCTTTGAATGATATATGGCCAGAGAGAGAGAGAGAAATGAACAAGTAGGTAGAGATTGTTTTTGATTTTTGCCTTTCTGTTTAACCTGTTTTCAACTTGTAAACCTTTTGGGTGCAAAATACTTATTGCAGGACATGACTTTTGCTTTTATGTTACATCAGCTGAGCAGTACACTGGATTGTGGTGATTGATAGAAACCTTACTAAAATAAAATCAATTTTGAAATAAAATTTTGAAGCCTATCTCTCAGGTCATTCAGGTAGAGGTTAGAAACAAACAAAGCATTGGATTTGACTGCAAGAAGCAGAAGATTCATTGGTAGAGATCTAAACAATTGTGGTTTATTTTTCTTAAAAAAACACGAGATCTAGGGGGGCATATCCATGTGCGGGTGCAAGGATCTAATGATTACAGAGCCAACTTCTCTTCACAGAATATAGTCACTGTGGCTCAATCATCACATCTGTGTTGACGACAGGAAGAAACATAGGTGGAGACTTTCTTCTCGTGTGATGTGATCTTTGTATTTAGGAAAAGAACCTTCTATGGACTTATGTCTCATTGATCAGAATTGAACTACTTGCACACTTTATGGCCAATCCCTGAAGAATGGGAAAACTACTATGACTAATTTAGACTGATTTGGGCTCATTCCTTGTTGTTGGGGTAGAGGACGACTTTTCCTGAAATCATAGGATCTCTGGGAACAAGCTGAATGTAGGTTGGAGCTTTGTGCCAGGGAAAAAGAGAGAAACAGCTGTTGTTTAAATGAAGCATTGTGTCGGACCCATGCGCTAATGGATCAGAAAGTGGATGCTCATCCAGGTTGCAGTAGAAGAACTCCCAGGAATGTAGCACAAGATCCAAAGTTCTGGACCCAGCGTGGTAGCCTAGTGGTTAGAGACCTCACCTTGCATGCACTGGGATCCCATATGGTTCTATCCCAGTGGCCCCGCTTCCCATTCGGCTCCCTGCTTGTAGCCTGGGAAAGCAGTGGAGGACAGCCCAAGGTCTTGGGACCCTGCACCCACATGGGAGACCTAGAAGAGGCTCCTGGCTTTGGATTGATGCTGTTTCAGTCATTGTGGCCACTTGGGGTGTCGACCAGCGGACAGAGAATCTTCTCTGTCACTGTTCCTCCATATATCTGACTTTCCAGTAACGATAAATAATTAAAATAAAAAAAATCCAAAGACCCTTGCCATGTTAAACTAGAAGGGTGTCTATGCTAATTCTGTATTCTAGTGCCACCACTGCAGCTGTGTGTGTGTGTGTGTTTTCTTTTTGCTGTAAACTAAAGATAATGGATCCTGTAGTTAGTATACATTCCATTGCTTTGCATGGTCTCCCATCCACGCTCTTCTTTTCTCTCAGCTTTCAGAGCCTTATAAGAATCTACGGGAAACACTAGCTAACATCCACTGGGCTCTGGGATACTATCTGTCTCATCCTCATAGTTGGGAAGCCGGAAGTTGATCTTCCTGGCCTGTTGCCACATCACCCAGAAACTGTAGATTGCTCCAAATTCCCCAGTTAGGAGCTACCAGACCACCATTTCATTTTTCTGTTTGCAATCAGCTCAGTTTCAGCATCCCTGTCTGTTTTATGGAGTGTTCTGGAAAAGGCTGTTGTATATCATAGATGCACCAACCAGAGGTATAGAGCTGGTAAGTGGCCAGGCCGGGTCCTAACTTGAGTCTGAAGAAATGGGGTTAGCTGTTCATCCCTCCAGATGTAAAAGGAAAATGGGGGTGGAGAGGGCTGATCGCCATAACCAAGACCGGATGTGAATCGTCACAGTTGCCTCTGCAGCAGTTGGTGTCATACAGCTCTAGTGTAATGCTAACAGGAGTGTTTTCCTGTTCTCAGGAACACTGTGGGACAGCTGTCTAACGCACATGCAGCTTCTTATGGCCTCCTCCAACAAAAACCACGTTAGCTTTCAGAGAAATGTTGATGATGTCGGTGGGGGGCGGGTCTTTACTTCCCTAGCATTGCCTTTTCTAGGGTCTTGGGGCTCACTTGACCAGCACCTTTATAGAGAATAAACACCTGGGAGGGAATTTCACATGATCATACTTCTTTCTAGGTGGTATAGAATAAAGCATTACATATTTCAACTTTTTTTTGTCCTCATTTTGTTTCTTGGATATTTTTGTTGAAGCTGAAAAGCTTTTTCTAAGCAGTAAGTGACCTTGACAAAAACTGGCTTTGGTTTGCAGGTGTTTTAAAATTATAGCGGTCAGATGGACACACCTGATTACTATTTTTTTCACACCCAATTCCCTGCTGTTTATTTTAACTTGCAAAACGTGCTTGCATTAGTGTGTGCTGCCACTAACTGCCAGTGGAGCGTTATGTAGTAATTTTTTTATGGCAGTCTTCTTACAAAAGCAATTCACGGTGTAGTTTGAGCCAAGTTAGTGCACTGAAAACTAAAAGGACTCTTGTTTATTCAAAATTGGACTGGAGGAAGACTCCAGCGCAGTGCCCTCCAGTGCCAAGCAATGAGCCAATATAAACACTCTGTCATCTTTATGTACAAACACCTTTTAATGAGTGCTCCGATGGAAAACTGCATAGGGAAGAGAGGAGAGCTCCTTTTTCTTTATATATATGTATTTTTGCACCTAATCTGAAAGCATGTAAAACTTTGTTAGCTCATATATAGTTTTGTGTTTGCTTGCTTATTGACTTGGTAATGAAAGAATAACCTCTTTTTTGGAATTATCTCTATGCTTTTGATCTTTTGTTGGAATAGTTCTTATTCCATCATGTTCAAGTATGGTAGAATTTCTTTTTAATGAGGAAGTGCAATGGATAGGGAGGGATAAGATTTAGCCATGTTATCATTGGATATGTGTTTGCTCTTTCTGTGCAATCTCAAAAGCAGGCTCTTGTTCTTAGCTGGATTTTCCTTATAGAGGAAATACATTTGAATTTACCACTTGTATTTAAAGAACTTTTGTTCATATGCAAAGCTCAGCTCATACTGGAGAATGAAAGCTTCCATTTAGCACGCTTATGCATCCAAGTATGCAAAGACTGGTTCAATAGTTAACGTAACAAACAATTAATGCTTTTTCAAAGGGTTACCCATTTTGCCAAGGGTCTGAACTGGCCCAGACAAGCTCCGCTAGCTGTGAATTATCTTTGTGATGATTACAGAATCGTGTAATTATACATAATAAGCCTTAATTTAAGGTACTTTGTCCTCCTAATGTTCTCTAATGTAGTAAGGCAACCTGCAGCATAACTAATATTATCAGAAAGGTATTTATATTAGGCAACTAATGAAGAGTGACAACATATACATTCTTTCACGGAAGCCTAGCTGCTCCAACAGTAAACTCAGCTCATGTTTAAACACTCACTTTTTTTTTTAAAGATTTATTTTTTTTATTACAAAGTCAGATATACAGAGAGGAGAGACAGAGGGGAAGATCTTCCATCCGATGTTTCACTCCCCAAGTGAGCCGCAATGGCCGGTGCTGCACTGATCCGAAGCCGGGAACCTGGAACTTCCTCTGGGTCTCCCACACGGGTGCAGGGTCCCAAAGCTTTGGGCCTTCCTCGACTGCTTTCCCAGGCCACAAGCAGGGAGCTGGATGGGAAGTGGAGCTGCTGGGATCAGAACCGGTGCCCACATGGGATCCCGGTGCATTCAAGGCGAGGACTTTAGCCGCCAGGCCATGTCGCTGGGCCCAAGCAGTCACTTTTGGCTGTGGCTGGTGGTGCAGCTGTTTGCTTCTGTTTCCAGAAGCTTCAGATGATCTTTGGTATAAGAACAGGAGTCCACTACACTGGCAACATGTAAAACAGTTATAGTTCCTTGATAATGTGCCTGGGACTACAGAGGAAGGTGACCCAGGTATCTGGGCCCTTGCTATCCATGTGGGAGCTCTGGGTGGAGTTCCATGACCCAAGCCTGTCCATTGTGGCCATTTGAGACTGAACCAGTGGATGGAAGCTTGCACTCTGTAATTCTGCCTTTCGAATAAGTAAAACAATATATCTTAAAAAAAAAATCCAGAGTAAGTTGAAACTTCTACATCCTGTGAAAGTGTTCTAAAATTGGATTGCAATCATGATGGCTGTACAGCTCTATTTCATTATGTGTAGAGGGAGTATTGAAATCATCCAGTTGAAAAAAAAAAAGAATTGAAAGCAACAAGCATGAGAACTCTTTCAGTACTAGGAGACATGTTCTGGACCTATGTTTGCCTCTCCATGTCCAATAGTTTCTTTGTGGGAATATGAATAAGAAAGAGTGTGTTTCTCTCAAACACCTCCAAAGGTATTGCTAAACTATTTTGGTTGCCCTTACCTAGTTAAACTCTATTCATATCTGTTCTAAGATTTTAAGAAATATGTATTTGTTTGAGAGACAATTAAAGAGAAGGAAGGGAGCTGGGTCTCAAGTGGAACAGCCAGGACTCCATCTGGGATATGGGTGTTGCAGGTGGCATTGCTCTGCCACAATGCCAGCCCAGGAACTTCTTAAATAAAAAATAACACTCTGAATTGGGAATATTATCACACACCTAATGCTATAGGAAGAACAAGATGTGTGGAGGTAGAGCCTTGCTCTGCTCTAGAAGCGATTTGTTCTGTTTTGTTCAATCAACCCTGCCGGTCCCCACTGCCCTACTCCACTGCTTTCATGTTCTCCATTTCTCAGGGTCCCTCTCTCCCTTCAGGCAAATTTACCCCCAGATGCTGAATATGCTGAACACTGCTAGCTGTCTTCTGTTACCCTGTGCTCTGCAGGAGGGCTGTTCTCCCCACAGTAAAATTGAAGACGTCCATTTTCTGAGAGTTGAGCAGGAAGTTTGATGTGATGTGCAGTTTTCAGATCTCTTTCTGGCTTTGATCCTTGCCATGGATAACATTTTTTGAGCTTGTAGGACAAATTAATCCTCAAAGCAACTGTGGGAAGTAGTTATAATTGCTATTCCCAATTAGTCCTGAGGAAATGGAGATCTAGATGGGTCATATCACTTTCCTAAAGCTATATACACGAAGAAGTAGTTTTTAATACAAACTCAAAAGTTTGATACAAAGCCCATGCTCTAAAATACTACCCTGTACTGCCTTTGCAGTAATAGTATTTATGGAGTCTTGCTATGAGCTGGCCTTGTCCTAAGTGGTTTAATAAAGTGTTTCATCAATGTGTTGATTTATTTTATAAATGTGTGTATTTGAAAGAGTGCCAGAAAGAGAGAGAGAAAGAGAGACAGGCAAAGAGAGAGAGAAAGACAGAGAAAGTGGGAAAGGTGAAAAAAGAGACATGGGGGAGTAAGAGAGATCAACCTTCCATCCACTGGTTCATTCCCTGTATAAGCACTGCATAAAGTCCTGGCATCATAAGGGTGGCTTGACTCATTGTGCTACCACTGTAGCCCCCAATTTTCTTCTTCGTTGAAGGTCCTAGAATATTAATATCAGTATTTATGGTCAGTTTCCTTTGCTATGAAACGAGGCAATGATAACAGTAATCATGTGCTTCCTTAATCATGTATCTGCATCCTCATGCCTGGTTGTGATCTAATAGCTCACATCTTACTCCTCAAACAGAAAATTGAGTGCTCTGAGAACTGGTTTCATTCATCCGTATATTCTCAGCACAAAGTGGGGCATCTGGCACTTAATAGACAGTTATTTAATATTTGTGGGATGAATGAATCCATGCTTCATTAATATAACTGAAGATAGTCTACATGACAGGGCCATGCAAACTTTATATATGATTAATAGTAATCACCAGAGCCTGTGGTGCAGGTTAAGCCTCTGCTTATGATGCTGGGATCCCATATCAGAGTGCTGGCTCGAGTTCTGACTGCTCCGCTTCTGATTCAGCTTCCTGCTATTGTGCCTGGGAAAGCAGTGCAGGATGACCCAAGTATCCTGGAGCCCTGTTACCCTTCTGGGAGATCTGGATGGAGTTTCTGGCTCTTGTTGCCTGGCCTAGACGTGGCCTTTGTGGCCGTTTGGGGAGTGATCTAGCAGATGGATTTCTCTGTTGCTCTGCCTCTCCAATAAACAAACAAATAAATATATATTTTTAAGAAATCACCACATTGACTATTAAGAAGTTAAGATGTTCTTTTTCTGGGTGACATGGTCATTTTTATGGTGGCTTCTCTTTGTTGTTTAGGATTTATTTATTCATTGATTTATTTGAAGACAGAGGTACTGGAAGGGATAGCAAGAAAGATAAAGAGATTTCCCAACTGCTGGTTCACTCCCCAAGCGGTTGCGCAGCAGCAGGGGCTGGGCTGGACTGGGCTTAATTGAAACCTGAAGCCTGGAACTATTCATGTTTGCAACGCGGATGTCCGGGACCCAAGCAGTTGAATTATCGTCTGCTTCTTTCCCAGGAAGGGAGCAGGATTGGAGTACTCCCATGGGAATCCAGCATTTCTGGCAGAAATTGAAGCTACTGCACTTTGCTGGCTCTGCAGGGGTCTCGAGACGCACTCTCCTTGCCTGCAAGGATGTTTCCCAGGGCAGAGAAAACTACTGTTCCTTTAAATAGATCTGCACTCTATTTAAAGGCATATCTAATCTAATTTTTTAAAATATGAAACCCTGCAGTTGTAAATGCCAGGAATGTTTGGTCTTTATCTACAGAATAAGCATGATGAATAAAGCGCAGATGTGTCTGTGGAGGGTTGGAAGGGCCTCAGATGACAGGCCAGTAGATCGGAGCAAAGTGTTGTTAATGGTTCCCCCGGATACTTTTCAGAGGAGTGCAGAAGATCAATAGCCCTTCAGAACATTAATCCTGCTTGTGAGTGTGGGCATCCTGGATTTTACTTCTTTAACATCGATGCAATTAGTTGTATTCTTGAGAATCTAAAAGAGAATCCCATCATCTCACAGGACAGCAGCCCTTGTGTTCATTCTTTCTATTCATGAATTAGATGATAGATTCTTATAAATATTCTGATGACAGCTTGTCCAGTTTTAGACCTTCACCTTTAACCATTGGAGAGAGAAAAGGAAAATTCAACAACTTTTCCTGCATCAAAATAATGCACGTGAGCCTCGTTTTAATGAAAAGCTCAGAGCTCAGTGCCACCCAGTCACAGGCATCCAATAAAAACCCTTTGAAGAAATGGATGAAAATCTAAATTTGTAAGATCGATCAATTAAGATATGAGCGTTTATAGCTCCATGAGATTTATTTGCTTGTTTGCTTTAGAATGCTGACTTTAAATATGGACCTTTTACAATATCAGGGTATGGGAAGGGGAGATTTTTCTTTTGAAGTTACTTAGTCCCTTTTCCCATCTACAGGGTCAGACCCAGCACCTCAGCAGCTTGTCACCTTACATGTCACATGTTTAACATCAGAGAAGGCTTCCAGTTCCTGCATTTTCATAAACACCAATGTCAAACTTTTTTTTTTTAAAAAAAGAAAAGGCCTGCTGGACCACCCTGATTTATAGATTTAAAATGTGCTGTAATGTATTATGACCCAGCATACGTAGCCTTCCCCGCAACATCTGTATCCTGATTTGTAGTCTCATAAACCTTCCCGCTGCAGATGGCATGTGCATAGCAGTTGTGAGGTGTAATACATCAACACAGCGTTTCTAAACACAGAGCAATAATGTATTCAATTAAGGGAGGAAATAAAACATCGGGCTGTTTCTTATAATAAATCTTTTACTAAGCTTCCCACATCACATGTTTGCGGAGGAAATAATACATGCCATTCAGACTAAGGGTTATTGCAGACTGCTGAGGGGAACATGAAATTCTGGAGGTTTCAGCAGTCCTGTGAAACTTGGAAACATGGAAAGTGTACAAATTAGAAAAGGATGTAATATGTGACTAATGACACCTCTTGGGATACCGCTGGAACCTGTATTTACTGCTATGATCACTAGATTCATTTAAGCTCCAGGAGTTGAAAAGCAATACCCTAGTAAGTGAAAAGCACCTCTGAGTTCATTAGATGTGGTTGTAATTTAAGCTCTAAAGGGCTTTTTTCCTTGCTGTCATTCTTCATCTTTCTAGAAATGTGGTGCTTGAGCTCCTAATAAAAGTGGTCCACATCATGACCATATAATCTGCAGTTCCTGGACAGCACATTTACACCTCCACATCTGCAGTTAAAGCTGGGTCTGAACAGCAACTTAATTCACCCCAGATGTCACCCAAAAGAAAGTTCTAGAGAGAGAGGCTGCCATTCTTAGAATTTTTCTAGCCATTGTTTACATACTTGGCAATGGTATGAATATTCACCCCCAAAGTCTCCAAGCCCATATGTTGTCGAATTGCCTCATATATTACATCAAGTGTGGATTAACTAAATTTGATAGGGTCAATCTCCTATCACACTTCTTCTTCTGTGGAGGGAAATAATGGCTTTAAGTGACATTATTTTGATAGATGATATTAGGTCTTTCTGTGTTAAACATCTTTATATTTTAAATATTGATATAGTATAATATCATTCTATAATACCTTGAAAAGACCTTATATAACAATTTCTTCCATTTTTAAAAAATGGCTTAAGGTTTGTTTTTTATTTATTTGAAAGGTAGAGTTTTTTTTAAATTATTTTTTAATAATCTTACTTAGTTGATTAGGGAACAAAGTGTCAAGGGCTACAGGGTGAAAGTGGGTAATACCATTGTTTCCACATCAATATCATTTTACCCTGTATCAGGGATCAGGGAAAAAAAACAAAGGGAAAAGCCCCATCCAACCTCCCACCCATCCCAGATCCCCAACGGGAGGCGTGCTCTGAGGGTCCTGCTCATACAGTTTCGATAGTTCATCAGTTCTGGATTGCTGCCAATCTCTCAGTTCCAATCGCAATGAACCCTATTCAGAATCCACTGGATGACAGTCTCTTCATGGTTGGGGTTCTAAGATCAGCAGTTCAGTTGGAGGGATCTCCAAAGAAACTTCATCTGAGATGATCCCAGGCCTGATTCTTGCGCGAGTTTGCTAGTACAGAGTCCGACACCGTCCGTCACACCAATCAGCTTATGCTCATGCTGGTCGTTGGGATTGCTGGGTTCGTTTTGTTTCCAGCCCTGTCTTCCTCGTGAACCAGTGGGTGTTGTAGTCCAGTTCGATCCTGCCCACTTCATACTCAGTCCTCATGGAAACCGGTTGGAGCTGCAGCCTAGTTGGGGCGACTCCCCATAACCCCCACCAGTTCTGCCCCTACCCTGGTTCCCATGCTGGCCAGTAGAGTTAATAAAGAGAAGGGAAAGAGAGGGAGAGATCTTCCATCTGCTGGTTCACTCTCCAAATGTTTGCAATGGCCAGGGCTGTGCCAGACAGAAGCTGGAAACCAGGAGTTTCTGTAGGGGCTCCTGTCTAGGTGCAGGGATCCAAGCACTTGGACTATCCTCTGTTGTTTTCCTGGATGTGTTATCAGGGAGCTGGATCAGAAGTGGAACAGCCGGATCTCCAACTGGTATCCATATGGGATGCCATATCACAGGTGATGGCAGCTTTATCGACTATGCTACAAAATCTCTTTGGTTTTTTTGTTTTTTTAAGCATTGGTCTCCGGGGTTTAGTGGGTCAGCATAATCCAACAGTTGATCTCTATGTAACACTACTAGAAAGCTGCAAGGGCACTCTTCCTTCCTTCTTTAGATTTGGGCTTCCTTCACCAGTTCTTCTGTTCTTCTTCAACGGAGCATGTTGTGTGGAATCCTGTTTTTGTCCCCAGCTGATATGCCTGCTGGGAAGGATTTCCAGCATAAGTAAAGACCAACATATAAACCGGCGGGTTCTCTGCAGGATGTAGCAATCAAGTAGGGCAAGATTTCGGTCCTACCGCTCTCTGTAGTTCCTCGTTGATACATGAACTCATGAACCTTGGTGCCTTGCGCTGAGTTACCTCTTTGGCATGGGAAACCTGCTAGGTACATGGGTTAGTGAGTCTGTACACTATCTCAGGATACATTGGTGATCTTGGAGCTTCTTGGTTGTAGTTCTGGAAAGGCCTCTGTAGGCATACTGTGACTTGTGAATTCTCGCATTTTCTCTAGAGAGAAAAAATTTGCTGCTATGGCAGATCAGATCTAGGAATCATACTCACTAGGTTCAGTTGGTGTAACTACTCATAAAAATTACTATTTAATACATACATCAAAAGACGTATTAAGGGCCCAGTGTGGTGGCCTAGTGGCTAAAGTTCTTGCCTTGCATGCACCAGGATCCCATATGGGCATCAGTTCATATCCCGGATACTCTTCTTCCCATCCAAGTAAGTCCTTACTTGTGGCCTGGGAAAGTAATAGAGGACGGCCCAAAGCTTTGGGACCCTGCACCTGCGTAGAGGACTGGGAGAAGGCTTCTGGCTCCTGGCTTCAGATCAGCTCAGCTCCGGCCATTGTGGCTACTTGGGGAGTGAACCAGTGGATGGGAGATCTTTCTATCTCTCATTCCCCTGTAAATCTGCCTTTCTAATAAAAATAAATAAAAATTAAAAGAATTATTTCTAGTTGGATATTGAAAATTAATCAGAGCTCTAACTACCTAACAACTAAAATTTAAAATATAGCCTTTAAACACCTGATGTATTTAACCTTCTTTAGCACTGAGTCTTATACAATTCTTTGAGTTCTTACTCCTGGCTTATCTCACAAAGATCAGAGCTAGATTTTATGCTTAGAACTTTGATTCTAGTTTCCTGACACGCATTTCTTCCTTTGCCCTCCGGTGGTGTGTGGATTGTGGCGGTGCAAACGTTTGGGTTGCATGAGTGTGTTCACTTGCATTTTTCTGGGGGAAAGAACCCAGAGTTGTCATCAGATTCTTCTTTTTTTAAAAAAGATTTATTTACTTATTTATTTATTTATTACAAAGTCAGATATACAGAGAGGAGGAGAGACAGAGAGGAAGATCTTCCATCCGATGATTCACTCCACAAGTGACTGCACCAGCTGGTGCTGTGCCGGTCCGGAGTCAGGAGCCAGGAACTTCCTCTAGGTCTCCCACATGGGTGCAGGGTCCCAAAGCATTGAGCTGTCCTTGACTGCTTTCCCAGGCCACAAGCAGGGAGCTGGATGGGAAGTGGAGTTGCCGGGATCAGAACCGGTGACCATATGGGATCCTGGCGCGTTGAAGGCGAGGACTTTAGCCGCTAGGCCACGCCGCCGGGCCCACATCAGATTCTTAAAAGGATGAAAACTTCCAGAAAAAAAGTTAAGGACTACAGTGCTATGTAGTGTTTTATAATCTAATCTCATCTTTAACCATTCTCTTTGTTAAAAAAAATATGTTTGGATTATAAATCTGATTTATTTTATTGTAAGGCAAAGGGGAAGCAGAAAGATAGGGGAAAGTAAACTTCTGTAAATATAAATACAATGGCACACTTTGTAGTCACCTGAGCACAAAACAGACTATTCAATCTATTTGTAGGGATGACTTAGAGGTTCCCCCCCCAAGAAGTAATGCACAAAAAAGAGGACCATAGGTGATCTCCATCTGTGGGGACATGTAATCTTGTATCTTTTTTTTTTTTCTTTGTTTTTCTGCTATCTTAAGAAAAATTAAACTGTCTAGACAGGTCTGTCTTGAGAGCCTCCTGGGTGAAAGGTCCCCTAAATACTACAGGGAGAAAATACTTGGGAAATTCCTTCATCATGTGACATTGCTGTGTGTATTGACCCAGGAACTGTAGCACTCCACTGTGTTGTACATATTAATGTGGGATTTTAAAGGCAACCCCACAGGACCTTCCTGCTAATTTGGAAACTAGATAAGTCCAATAAAATGAAAACTTGTTCCGAGAAAAGCCTAGGTGAGAAAGGATCTCAGGGGACTGAGCAGTGGCATCAGACCATTGGACGCACAGATAGATTTCCCTCTAGAACAAAATATCTTCCATCTTGATATTTTCCAAAATAATTTTTATGAACATATTGTGAATTACACAAGACACCATCTCTGCTGCTTTGGGAACAAAAAGACAGAGCTGACAGATGTAGTGATTTTCCAGAAACAGCCATGTGAATTTATAAATATTTTACAAGTGCAGCTTTCAGAAGAGTGACTTTTACTGCCGTATTAATTCAACTTGCAAATTTATAGTCTGGGCATTTGTGGGTTATGAATGTCCAGTTTTCGAGGCTAGTGCCAAGAACATGGTTTATGTTTTGAAATCCTTTCTTTCTCTGATCGCAGACTTCTTGGCTGTTAAGATCTGCATTATAATTCAGGCTCACATGAGGTGCAAGGCTGCACCATACATCAGTTCCCTCTCCCAATGGCTAGACTCATAAATATACTCATTACAGCATATTTCGTGTGACAGAATGACACACAAAGCATAAAAATATCTCTGGAAAATGGAGAATTAGTAGGATAAAAGCAATAGCAGTATGATTCCATGCCTCTGGCCAGACTCCTAATATGTGACCTAAAATTATAATTATGTAGCAAAATAGAAAGACAACGGAAAAAATGTATTTTGGGAAACAATATTTTAAAGTGTATTAGATCAACATGCTTAGGAGTGTTGTCATGTGCATTGAAGGCTGCACTACTGAAAAGACTTCAGTTGCTCATCTTTCAGCAAAGAGGTCACGGAGAAAAAAATATCACTATAACTCTTGTACATTTCTAAGTTGGTTTGCTCACCAATTGTGTGCAGGGTAGTCTTTGTAGTATTTCCTGACTTTGGGAGAGGGACAGATTTCTCTGAGTTTGGGCAAACAAAGCCTTGGACAAAATCTTTGTTAAGATTTATTCATTCATTTATTTATTATGTTTATTTGAAAGAGCTGGAGAGAGAGACAGAGACCGGTAGGGAGAGACCTTTTACCCATTGGTTCACTGCTTAAATGCCTGCGCCAGCTGTGGCTGGGCCAGGCTGGAGATGGCAGCTGAATATCTGACCTGCAGCTTTCATGTGGGTGGCAGGGACTTAAGCCTTGGAGACATCACTTGTACTTCCCAGGGTGTGCACGAACAGAAAGCTGGAATCAGAACTGGAACCGTGTTCTCCATTATGAGTGTGTCAAGAAGCAGCAGCTTAGTGTACACCAGGATGCCACCTCCTTGGCTGCAACTTTTTAACATTGATTTTATTTTTATTGGAAAGTCAGATATACTGAGAGTAAGAGAGACAGAGAGGAAGATCTTCCGTCTGTTGATTCATTCCCCAGGCAGCTGCAATGGCCAGAGCGAGACGATTCTGAGCCAGGAGCCAGGAACCTCCTTCAGGTCACCTACACGGTTGCAGGGTCCCAAGGCTTTGGACTGTCCTTGACTGCTTTCCCAGGCCACAAGTAGGAAGCTGGATGGGAAGCAGGGCCACCAGGATTAGAACTGGTGCCCATATGGGATCCTGGTGCGTTCAAGGCGAGGACTTTAGCCACTAGGCTATCACGCCAGGCCCCTTGGCTGCAATTTTAAAGTGGCTATGCTTGATTCCTTATTGCGGAGTTCTTCTGTTTCAAAACTGAGGCAGAATTGTTGGCTGCTAAAATTACCTCCTGGTGCCCAACCCAGTACCTGTGTGGTCATGAACACATTTTTACTTCCTCTTCTGTAACATGTTCAAGTTGTACCCTAAGATCGCCAGATTCTTCCTTCTGTGATGTTTTTCTGATATGGGCATGGCGACCTATGCAGGTAGTAACAGCACATTACTTTTGTTTATCATTTGCATGCTTATTTTTCATTCCCTAAATGAACCTGTACCACGCTGATTGACTCATTGACTGTACCACACTGATATCCACCAGTTCTTTCTATGTATTATGATTGTGCAAATATATCTCAAAAATTTCGTGGAAAGAGAAATTAAAAGAGAAGTCTATTTTGGGGGCAGTATTTGGCGCAGCAGTCAAGTTGGTTGAGACACCTACCTGCATTGTATATCAGAATGTAGGGGTTGAAGTTTTGGCTCTTCTGCCAGCTTCCTGCTAACACACAACGTATGGGCAGCGGGTTTTTTTTTTTAAGACTTTATTAATTTTTATTGGAAAGTCAGATATACAGGGAGAGAAGGAGATAGAAAGAGAAAAATCTTCCATCTGCTGTTTCACTTCCCAAGTGGCTGCAATGGTTGGATCTAAGCCGATCCGAAGCCAGGAGCTTCTTCTGGGTCTCCTATGCAGGAGACCCAGGGTTCCAAGGCTTTGGGCCATCCTCGACTGCTTTCCCAGGCCACAAGCGGGGAGCTGGGTGGGAAGTGGAGCAGCTGGGACATGAACCAGCGCCTACACGGGATCTCAGCGCGTGCAAGGTGAGGACTTTAGTCACTTGGCTATTGTGCTGGACCCTGGGCAGCAGGTGTAAGTGACTCGGTCACACATGGCGTATCTGAATTGAATTCAGCTTAGCTCAAACTTTGGCTATTGTGGACATTTGGGGGAGTCAGTTTATATATAGGAGCACTCTTATCTCTGTATCTCAGTAAAAAAAAAAAAAAAAAAAGAAAAGAAAAAAGAAAAGCCACAAAAAACTAAAAAGAGTATTTTGTTGTAAAAAACTGAAACCCAGGCATAATTTTTTTTTAAATGTGCATTTTGTGGGCCTTTTGAGGACCACTCCTGTGAATGAATTTCAAAATACTTTGTACCAAAACAAATTTAATTCCATTTTCCCTAAGTGTGGTAAAGTATCCTTGTCTAGATCCGCGTAAGAGCTCACTGGGTGTCTAACCTTAAATCACACAGTCTTGTGTTCTTACAGCAAGTTTGCGATTAGACAATGAATTACCAACGCTAAACAAATAAATCCTGTTTATTCCAAGGCTTAATCCTTCTGAGGCCCCCAACCTGATTGATCATGCAGCAGGCAGCAAACCACCCCTTCCTTGCTGACCTTACACACTTCAATGAGATAGGGTAGAGCTGAGAAAAATGACACACAAGCCTAAATACCGTGTGGTAATTATATTTGAGAATACTTTGTTCACGGTTTTAAAGACAACCTTAGCCCCAAGAATAAGATTCTGTCAAGAACAAATCCTTTTTCTTTCATTTGCTTGTAACCTAAGGGATAGAAGTAGTCAAATGCTTCTTCTGGCTACCCGGGAAAATGTGAGCTTTGAAACGGATTGAATCAATTTCCTTTATCTTATTATCGTAGGCCATAGCCGTTTAAAAAGAACCGAGCAGAATAGTAACCATGTACAATGTAGACAGTCTCATTTACTCACATCCTTTATTTGTTTTTCTTTCTTCCTTTTCCCTTTATTTCTATCCTGAAATTTCCTTTCCATTCTCCTGTGAAGGCAAAAATTGAAAAGGGAAATAATTAGGTGTTCATATCTTTCTAACACAGCCACATGTTCACATGATAAATGGAACATTACCATACAAAACTGCTAAAATGACATCCTTATTGCCGACTCAATTTACTTAATTTTTGTGTCTTCCAACAATTAAGACAAGGGTAACTCTTTCTGCAAAATGAATGATGGCTGTAAATTCAGGATAATAATAATAAAAAAAAGCACAAGGAATGTGTTTTTTCACCCAAAGTATGTCCAACCTGTGGAATTGACTGCCCTAGGAAATCATAGATTCAGTCAATGGATGACTTAGGAAGGCTGGCTAATCTCAAGATCTATGTGTATCCGTAGCTAATGCGGTCATTACAAGTGTGCAGATAAATGTAACAATCTTTTGCTTCCGGGAATGAGCTGATCATCCAAGGAACTTCAAAGACAGTTTCTTATTGTGACACCCTGAACAAGTGGTTGGATTCACCTGGAGGTTTACTTCTTTATGAAAATACTCACTGTTTTTGTGACTATGATCCCGCATGTAGGCTACACTGTCTTTTGCTTTTTGGGCAGTGAAAACCACGGTGTCTGCTAATACAGGACAAAGAACAAGGAAGTTAAGGAATGTTGATTTATTTCAGCAAATATTTCTTGAGGGCCCACCATGAGTTCTTCATTGTTCTGAGTGCCTGAGACACAACAAGGGACAAAGCAGAGAGCCCCCTGCCCCCCATTCAGGGACTTACTGGATCTTCGGCATTGGCTCCAAGTCCACCATCTTGAGATGTGGTGGTAACTCACCAGTCCAGACGTGGATAGGCGTCTTGAGTGTAGCTTCTTGCAGCTCCCCTGGAAGCATCTCCTGGACCGCCTGCGTGAGAGAATGAGACAGGGGTTCGGTAACCGCAGCATGCATTGCGGCTCCAAGAGACAAAGGAGACGCGTGGCTTCAAGTGGTCCCGGCGCCTGCCCTGGCCTCTCCTTGTAGCTGTTCCTGGGTTTCCTCTTGGTTAGGGCCCAGTCCTTGGTCCAGTAGCCTGTTGTCCAGTGAGGATTTTCTCTGAGGAAGACAGTTCTTCCCTCCACCTTTTGAAGTACTCTTCCTTTACTGCTACTGGATGTAGCAAATTGGACACCCAGGAAGATCTTTTCCTTTCATGCTCTATTTTAGTCAAAATAGGCATGGATTTTATAGCAAAATTCTTTTTAAGAACTTGTGAACTTTTCTTCAAACTAATTTGGGCCTACTTCATACCCTAACGGCCACATCACTACCTCTTTCTGACAACAGTCATGTTTACCTTTAAAACTATGTACTAGGTTGTGATACAACATCCTTGATATTCCGGGTACCACCTTTCAGTACCCGAATTGTTTAGCAAATGCTCTGGAAGAAAGAAGCACAAACTTTTGTTTTCCCAGCTATCAAATCCTGGATCTATTAGATTGCTTATTGGTTTTGACAGGATAACTGTTCAGTTCTCCTTTTTCACTTATTTCTTCTCTTTGTTTTAAGTTTACGCAGTTAGATGCAAAAACTAGGTGTGCGTATTTAGCCTTGCACTTAAGAGGTCTGCATCCCACGTGAGAATACCTGATTTGGTTCCCAGCTTGAATTCTGGTGTACAGCTTCTTATACAGGCAGCCTCTGGGAGGCAGTGGGGGTTTCAGATACTCGCTTGGGAGACGTTGACTGTATTCTTGGTTGCCGGTTGGGCCTGACCCAGACCTAGCTGTGGTGGGTATTTGTGGAATGAAAGTGGGAATGCTCTCCTCCCCTTTCTTTTTCTTTTTGTCCTGCTGCATCTCAAAGAAGCAAAAGGTTTTAAATAGGATTAGATAATTCCGTGAGTTTATTAGATACATTTTGTATCTTCCAAATTACCGTAGTCAACAGGCTTGCTATCATTTCACTACTACATAATACACATTGTCATTTTTTTTTTCAGAGTGCCAAAGCAGTATCTTCACCAATTTTCTGGGTTGCTCTAATAGGTTATTCAGCATTTTATCAATATTGGCACTAATGTTCCTGCCATGTGTGTAGCGTCTGTCCATCCTCTTATCCCAAAGTCAATGCCACATATGTTAGGCTATTATTTTTCAGTTCTGTGTGTTGACTCAGTGCCTTCTTTTTCCTCATCAAAACCAGCTCAAGTGGCGCCAGCTTTTCTCGGGTGGCTCCCCACACATCTGGTGGAGTGATCCCCAAGTGTCTGTTGTCATCGGGACGCTGGTCCAAGTTCATCCACACAGCACAAAACTACACGGCGGCTGGGGCAGAGGAGCGGATGTACTGGAATTTGTGGAGCACTTGTGATATGACATCAGTCCTTTTCTTTGCATTTGAATTTCTCTCATCTTTATTCTAGACCTGAGGGGAATTGGTTTTGTTGGAAGCTTAATTGATCGCCTCACCAACTACTAGCTTCCAACCAATCTACCTGGTTATGATTTGGCTGGTGACACTGTGCGTTTGGCTTGCTAGTTGTTTGGAACTCCACGGAACTGTGTTTGAGCCTTCTTAGTGAGTTTAACTTGCCTCAGTTTTTATTTATGAATCATACTGGAAAACACTCAGTTCTTAGTCCTCATTGTTTAATATCTAATTCAAGTGAAAATGTCAGACTTTGAGGTGCACGGTTTACCACAGTTGAGCTTTTCTACCCCTGACTTTACTTTTAGGGAACTAACAGTTTCAATAATGAATTTGTCTGAAGAATTGAACACAGCAATGGTAGCTCATTTTAAGTTTTTTGGGTGGGGACAATATTCTATTTCTCGTGCATTGGTTGCAGAGGATGAGGAAGTTCGAAAGAGATCAGTTTTGGGAGTGGGAAGCGGAATTATGTTTGGAGCAAAGCATCTCTTTAATGCCTCTGCATTCTTAAATCCATCAGAGGAGTAATTTACTTCTCTCATAAATCTGTAATGATGGCTCAGTTGCACATAATGGCCTGTAATTTCCGTTGGTCAGCATAGAGAAAAATGACAGAAGGAAACAAGCGTATGAACCCAGTAATGTCCACCCAATATTTCTTTATAGCCCCTGAGATGGCAAACAGAAATGATCTTGCTTGCTGAAAACTGTAGCAATACTTGAGAGGATGAGTTGCTAGTCATAAGTAGAACACAAATAATGAGCTGATATTTTTCTGCCCTGCGTAGCCTGCACGTAAGTCCTGAATTCCTACAACCTGAGAGCCTTCTTCATTAAAGTGGATACACAATCCTGTGGCTCAGTCAGTGCCTGCTTCCTACTTTAATCACATAAAAATGTATTAACATGTTTATAAACTGAAATCTCTTAAGCCAATATTTTATTTCTCAAACTTCTATCTTATCATTTCCAGACAATTTTTCTGTTCTTCTTTCCTGAAGAATTTGCATCAAGATAAACTTATTTAAAAGTGTCTATTTTAAACCTAGATGAATCTTTATGTCCATATTATTAAGAATAGTTTGTAAAAAAAAAAAGAGAGAATCATTAACTACGTGAAGGAATTGTTTTGCAAAGTGGTTATTGGGAGCAGAGATATAATAAACACAGTATGATCTGAAGGGTAAATGTTTACTCATTTTCCATGAACAGTTTATAGCCAGTAAGAGGTGTTTTGACTTCATATCAGATACATCAATACAACGTCATGACTTGAATGCCTGATGCCTTTGGCTTGGCATATTTAAATTGCCTTCCAATTGATCTTTCTTCCTTTATTCTCTCACCACCATTAAATAATTTTGTGCGTTTCAACAACAATTTCTCCTAGAATTGTCATCCCCTAATTTCAAAAACTAGCCATTTCTTTCTTGCCTGCAGGAGGAGGTCCACCTTCTTTACTTCATGTTCAAGGCTCTCTTTTAGCACCTTTCTGTATTTCTGTTTTACCTTAATATACTCTAACGCACTCCAGAATATCTAGTTTTGTCTAGAGCTGACTGGTATATGTTTATGAAAGGTGTTAGGCACTTAACAGGAAAATTTTAAGTTGGGAGAGGCATCAAGGTTTTGAAGGTCTAAGAATTCTGTATTATTTTGATCTAAAAGACCTAATACTTTTCCAGGACTTCCCTGTAATTTGAATCCAATATATTTATTGAAATTAGGAGTTCTTTATGTACCAGAAATTTTGCACATAACAATATTTTGTGACTCTCAAAAGAATATTGTTGGGTATTACCACAAGCTGGTTTTCAGACAAGGGAGTTGAGTCCAGATAAGGTGGGGGAAAAAATGGACTGAAAGCTTCATGATAGGTCAGAGTGGGACTGAAATTTCACTAACATTTTGCTGAGCCCACAGTTTGTATTTTTCTCCTTTAAAACAACTTTAGAATAAACCCATCATAGTGATGTTTTGGCCCATCCAAGAACTTTCTGTAGTTTTCTAGCTGATCTCTGCCCCAGCAGTGCTGCACGCTGAGCTGTTGTCTCTTATGGGATCAGAACTGCATGCTGCTTGATGGCCAACGGGTGTCTTCTTTTGGACACTGAGTTTCATCTGATTATTTAAAGCACAGCAGTGATGATGAAAGTTAAATGATACTGGGTATCATTCATATTACAAGGTTGAAGTTCATAGTCTTCAAATAATGTAGTGGTATTGCCAATGGTGCTGAAAGCAGGAATGAACAATACACTGTATCTTCAAAAGACTTTTCCTGGCATTATGGTTTAGTTAAGGATTTCTGAGTAATTTTGAGATTCTCTTGTGTTATCTGTCTATAAGAACAATTGAAATAGCCCCTGAAGGCTGTAATTCATTCCAAAGGCATCTTCTTGCTACTTCCTAAATGGTCATCTGTTTTAGGATAAAGATTTTGTGAAGAACTCTACAAAAAAAAATACAGAATGCATGATGTAAAAATGTTGAATATAATAAGAAACATTTAGGCACGTTGCAAATGCCAACAGCTGCAGTTGGACAGGCTGTGGCCAGGAGCTAGAACCCTATCCAGGTCTTCCACATGGCTGTCAGGGATGCAAGACCTTGAGCCACCATCTGCTGCTTTCCTTGGTGCCTTAGCATGAAGCTGGATCAGATGTGGAGAATCTGGGAACAACTGGCTGTCTGATGTTGGATATGGCTGTCCCAAGTGGCAGCTAAATCCGTGGTGTCACAGCACCTGCCCCGGAACCCAAAATTGAGAGAGTGTGAATCATTTATAATGACAGTAAATGTCCCTCTGTCTTTTACTCCAGGAGACAATATCTCTACCACCCAGCAACTTGCCCTTGCTCCAGAGCCGGATGTGACCTGCATGTCTTGTGACTGTTTGCTACACATGTGTCCTTGAAAAGATAGCCTGGGACAAAGACTGTCACCCTTTCCGCTGACAAGATAAGCAGGAAACTGAGATACCCGGGGGTAATTATCTCCTACCACCCCATTTCTGAGCTTCCTGAAGAATCTCAAGGCATTGAGCGGAAAGTGATGCGCAGTTATGTTCTGAGATTTGAGGAATCCTGCTGCTGAAATTAACCACATAGCTTGATTATTTTTCCAATGTAATTTTGCTTCTTTGTTAAGCTGTAGGTGTATAAATAAGCCCCTCAGGAAATTGCAAATACTGCTGGAATTAATTTAATTTTATTCCCCTATACTTTAATGCATGGGGGCTGGGTAAGTATAGGAGAATATTTCTCAGATTAAATTTAGATGTCACCATAAAGGGTTTGTTCTGCCACTAATCACCTGGACTTCAGTTTTTCTCTTTATTAAATGCTAAAACATAGAGAAAAGCCATGAAGATTCTCAGAGAAACTTCTTGTCAAACTAAAAGCTTAAGGCCCAGTGTGGTAGCATAGCAGTTAAAGTCCTTGCTTTGCTCGCACTGGGATCCCACACGTGTGCTAGTTTGTATTCTGGCTGCTGCACTTCCCAACCAGCAACTTGCTTGTGACCTGGGAAAGCAGTTGAGGAAGGCCTGTAGCCTTGGGACCCTGTGCCTGCATGGGAGACCTGGAAGGAGTTCCTGGATCCTGGCTTCTGTTCAGCTCAGCTCTGGCCATTTTGGCCACTTGGGGAGTGAACCAGCGGAGGGAAGATCTTCCTCTCTGTATCTGCTTCTCTCTGTAAATCTGTCTTTCCAATAAAAATAAATACTTAAAAAAAGATTTTTTTTTATTTCTTGGGCCAACACTGGCTACATCTTTGATCTCACATCACAGGTTATGTTAGGTAAACTATTAATTATATTTGGATGCTGTACAGTCTTGTTTGGGACTCTGTGTCTATGTGGCAAGTCATTCCTCCAGCACACTAAACGCAGTCATCTTATCTGAGTCTCTTAGCCTAACGCATCTTCACTGAGTGCCTAATTCAGTATCCAGAAGTACTTTGACTTGTTGGAGCAATGTTGCATTGTTTATTAAACACTTGGAGCCCGTGGGAGATAGAAAAGGCCATTGCCTTCTTATCGCCCCTGCTTCTGTAAGCCTGGAGAATTTAAATTACAAGCCTCTTGGGTAAAGATGATGCCCAATTCAACATTCTGAATTGCACTGAGCAATTGTTATTGCCCAATAAATATTATGGCACTAATGCAGGGAGGGCTGGGGTGCTTGCAGCTTAGATAAAACTGTCACCAGTTGTGTGGAAGCAAGCTCAAACTGCTGTTGCGAGTCTTCCCTGCTGCACCTGTGTTTGCCTGCTCCCCATGCAGCACTGGCACGGGCTTGTCTCTCAGTGCAGTGTGGCTAGCGTGTCACAGCACTCTGGGAGCACTACCAAGTCTGCAGGGATTGTATGCAGTCTTTGTAATCCGTAACTATGAGCTGGGGAGTAGATGATGGGGATGGAAGCAGTGTATGTAAACTGCGGCAGAGTTGTTCAACCTTTGCATACTCTCTGCTGCTTCCTAAGGAATCCGAGCAGTTACTAAGCATGAAACATGGTACTAGGCACCGTGGGGGTACAGAGCTACAAAGCTGCACCTACATCTCAAAGAGTTTCCAGGGGTGAGCACTGGGTGCCATGGGATACCCACATCCTGTTTTGGAATGCCTGGGCGCATGTCCGTGCTCCACTCTGCATTCCAGCTTCCTGCTAATAAGTAACAAGTGATGACTCAAGTATTACTGAATAGTCATGTAATACCAGGTTTGGTTAAAAGTCAGCATATTGAACTTAAAACAAGATATTCCTTTTGGGTGGTTATACCTCTGCTCTCATAGATTCATCCTGGGGTGTATCCCTGAATATAGTGGGTGTTGTGTATGTCTCAGACTAGAAGCACGGGAGATAACAATTCATTTAAGCTCTCTCTCTTTTTTTACAATTCACTATTATGTCTCTGGTTAGTATGATTTTTGTTAGCACTATCAGTTATGATCTTGAACTCCTGAAGTTATTGAAAGATGAGCTGGCCAGGAGTTTCAATAAAGAGGTTAATGAAGATGAAGGAGAAGTGGTCGTTGTTTCCTCAGTAGCTTACAAGGCATCTGACCCCCAACATACACACACACACACACACACACACAATTTCTAGGGTCGATGGCAAAACAGCAGACAATTGGCGAGTATTTTTCATTATGGTATTCCTCCATTACACTCAAAATTGGGGTTCCTGCAGGGCTGGTCTTCTTTTTGTGTGCCAGGCGTGGTGCTTGGAGAGGAGGAGCGTGTGCCAACTTCTTGCACTTCCCTCTTATTTAAGATTTATAATTTTTTTTATTGGAAAGGCAGATATACAGAGAGGAGGAGAGGCAGAGAGGAAGACCTTCCATCCGATGATTCACTCCCCAAGTGACTGCAATGGCCGGCGCTGAGCCATCCGAAGCCGGGAGCCAGGAATTTCCTCCAGGTCTCCCAAGTGGGTGCAGGGTCCCAAGGCTTTGGGCCATCCTCGACTGCTTTCCCAGGTCACAAGCAGGGAGCTGGATGGGAAGCAGGGCTGCTGGGATTAGAACTGGCACTCATATGGGATCCTGGCGCATTGAAGACGAGGACTTTAACCGCTAGGCCACCGCACCATTATTTTCTTTTTTTTAAAGATTTATTTTATTTTTATTGGAAAGACAGATACACAGAGAGGAGGAGAGACAGAGAGGAAGATCTTCTGTCCATTGATTGACTCCCCAAGTGGCCACAATGCCTGGAGCTGCGCCGATCCAAAGCCAGGAGCCAGGAGCCTCCTCTGGGTGCAGGGTCCCAAGGCTTTGAGCCATCCTCGACTGCTTTCCCAGGCCACAAGCAGGGAGCTGGATGGGAAGTGGAGCAGCCAGGATTAGAACCGGCACCCGTATGGGATCCTGACACATGCAAGGCGAGGATGTTAGTTACTAGACTGCCGTAGTGGGCCCAATATATTTTCAACAGATAAAATTTAATAGGTGACAGTAGTTCATGGTAATGTTGCAGTTGTTATTAAATTTAAGAACATATTCAGAACTCAGATCTTGGACTCATTTTTACTTTGAAAATTCATGGGAAGAACACCATAGGGAAATTGCATATAGTTTGTGCTGCTAACAGAAATGGAGGAAAAGAGCCAAAAGATCAGAATATAGTTTGAAAATGTGTCAGATTTCAAAGTCTGGGTTTTCACAGCTGTGCAGCATTTAAATTCCACTGTCTGTGTTGCCGAGACAAGAACATTGTGGCTGGATACTCTAAAAAATATGTCACATTTCAGGTTTGTACTGTGTCATTTCTGAAGTCTGATATCAACAGATAAGATCTAAAACCATTTATTTCAAGAGCACAGCCAACTTATGATACAATACAGTCATGCTTTTGGCTGAAACAGAAACCCCAACATGAAGTGGCTTGAGTGATAAGGAAATGTCTTGGCTCATCTAATCTTACAGAATTAGACAAGCCTTCTGGATCAATTGATTTAGCAGTTTTTTAAACCAAGGACACAAGTTTCTTCATTCTTGGCCCACCAGTTTCAATGATGCCTACTTCTCTTCAGCTTAATTTATCTCACATTTGTAGATTTCTGGTTGTAATTAGGATTGCTCGCTTTCCCAAGATGGAGTGATGTGGAGTTGGGAAAGACCATCAGGGAATGCTCAACATCAGGGAATGCTGGGGAACTAGTCTTCTGTTCAGACACAGGGGTGATCTGCCAGGGGTGTGCTTGGTGAGTTTTACAATGAACATGTAGAGATCCGTGGGAGCAGGTGCACTTAGTAAAACAGTAAAGTATATCTTGTTCAAGGTCAGTATTTCTTAAGTGAAGCTGCACACTGGATCGACTGAGGAGATGAAAACGAAAATGCTGATGTTCAAGTCCAGGCTTTGGAGATGCTGACTTATTTGGTTGGGTATCAGCATTTTAGCAATGCTCCCCAGGAAACGCCACTGCCTCCAGTGCAGGCATCCCACGTGGGTGTTGGCTCCTGTCTTGGCTGCTGCACTTTCTATCCAGCTACCTGCTAACAGCCCTGGAAGGCCGTGGAACATGTGGGCCCCTGCCACCCACATAGGAGACTCAGATGAGGTTCCTGGCTCCTGGCTTCTGCCTGGCCCAGTGCTGGCTATTGGGACCATCTGGGAAGTGAACCAGCTGATGGAAGAGCTCTCTGTCTTTCCCTGTCTTTCTGTGTAACTCCAAGCTTTCAAATGAATAAATACATTAGAGGGAAAAAGCCCCTAAGCAACAACAACAAATACCCCACAGCTTGCCAGAGGATTCTAATGAGCAGCAGGCACTGATAATCATCTTCCGGGAATGACAGCAGTTCAGTACTGTTAGGAAAAGCACAGAGAAGTCAAACCTTGGCTTAGCTTTTATTTTAATTCCTAATGAAATAATATTGTCAGATGATAAAACTGATTGTTTATCAAATACCTAAGTCGATGTTAAGTTAAAAAGGAGTCAATTATTCTAGTGAAAAGGAAGCTTGATCAGAAACAGAGGAGCTGGGACTTGAACCGGCACACTTATGGGATACTGACATCTCAGGCAGTGGCTTAACTCATTGTACTGCAACACTGGTCTCTCCCAGCAGTGTCTTAACCGACATACTAAATGTTATCATCCCTGTGCTCCAAACTTTCAGTTTTGTCAGCCTGGCCTTCTAATAGCTCTGTAGCCCCATCCAAGTCTACTTTTTTGTCTTTAATCACATTTCTCTCCTTCATCCATTTTATGCCTTTGTCATATTGAACTGACTGCTGTACCACCCACACATTCTACCTATTTACCCATTAGCTTCCTGCTTAAAATGACCTTTTATTGTGAAATATATTCTGATCATTTCACTGAAAGAAATCATTTCTTTCTCAAAGCTCACTGGGTTTCTCCTGCGGTATGTCTTGTTCTTTGCGATGCAGGGATGTGTACATGACATGACTCATAGCCTGACGTCTTTGAATCCGTCTGTATGTTTACATTTGTTGAATGATTGAATGAATAAGCTTTTCAACTACTGTCATTTCTTTATGAACTTGAGATTGGCTCTTCATGTTTCTATGGTTCCAGAGCAATTGGAAAATGTTGCTAAGAAGGATTGGTGATGGAAATATGTCAAGTCTCACCTGGCAGCTTGACGATATTTGCTATTATTTAGCCAGTTGCTACTTTTGTGTGGCACACATACAAACTTCAATTACAAGCCCATGACTACCATCTCATCTTCATCTTTCAGATGAGTAAAAGACACTCACTCAGAAGGGTAAATAACTTGTCCAAGTACCTTCATAAATTGACAGGTTCGAGATTACAGATCTGCACTACAGCACAATGTTAAAACTGCCAGTCAACATGGAGGCTGCGTATCAGGTTACTCTATTTTTTCCAGTTCACTCACACAAGGTGATGTTCCCATCTGCTCATTCACACCTCAGCTTATTCTGAGCAAAGCCCATGTCTCATCCACATGCACGAGGGGAAGGCAAATCTGCAAGGTATCTTGAATCTGACACAATCCAATCCTGTAGAAACTAGGATTTAATGATGGGGATTGAGAGGTGTCGCAGCGCAGCGAGAGAACACAAAGCTCTGAGTGAAGGATACAATTTTATGTAGTAACTCAAATTGGAAGGAAGGCCTAGCCTCTATAGTTAGCCTCTTTGTTGCCTTTTGAGTATTCACAGGACATAGAGGTTGTACCTTGGTGACCTCAACTTTCAGTTTCAAAGGGAAATTTTCAGACTGTTATCTGGAGATTCTCCAAATGACCAAACTTGTTTTTAGCTTGCAGAGACATTTACCTAATGCTTTCACTTTCATCCATTGACAACCTTGCAGAAAACAATGAACATCAGCCGAGTACATACAATTCTGGTCCTGTCCGGTAGGGTTAGACCCAGAGAATTAAATGTAATGGGAATTTGACAACCTGCTTCTGTAGCTGTGACTGCAACAGGGTTATTATTTAGCTCAACAGAGAAAAGAGCATCCATTTTTCTTACTCAAAGATGTCTGTGAGCTGTAAATCCCTGCCCTAAGTCAGTCATGGAAAGGCCAAGTGTGAACATGAGAGCTAATAGCAGCAGGGAATGAACCACTGTTAAAACATTTAAGTAAGAACTATGGGCAAGATCTGGCATCCTAAGGGACATTAGGAGAGATGGCTCTGGCCATCAGACTTTGATGGCAGGGCAGAACTGTAACTTCTGTCCCCATATAAGGTTCCTGTAGTTTCCGAATACTCCATGGGGTGACTGTCAGAGTTGAGGTCCGGCCTTTGCCTGCTGGAGTCAGAACTATCTACACCAGAGGTGCTTTTTTTTTGTCTCTCAAGTAATAATGCAGAAGCAGACACAATGGCTTCCCAGGTACCACAGAGGGTTTTGTGATGAGGTGTGAAACTAAAGATAAAGCATTTCTCAGAATCTCTAAAGTGCAGGGATTGCATTGTTTCCAGTGTGCTATGCCTTTTAGTAGTGGATTCTTCTATTTGTCTCCAAATTGTGCTAATGAATCCCAGTTTACTGGTAAACCTCCCCCCAAAGGATGCCAAATGAATCATAAATGTGATTTTTACTGTATATCAGAGAGCAAGTTAGTTGGCCAGGATAGCGGCTAGCAGGTGATGCTCACAGTTCTTCAATATTCAACCTTTCCTATTATTTTTTTGTATGCTTTAATTTTTATCTTTGTTTTCTATTCATTTGAAAGGTGGGGTGATGAGAGAGAGAGAGATCTTCTCCCTTTATTGGTTCACTCTGTAAATGCTTGCCATAGTCAGGGCTGAGCCAAGTTAAAGTCAGGATCCAAGTGCTGGGTTTGGGTCCCCCATGGGTGGCGGGGGCTGCGGTACACCAGCCATCATCTGCCTCCCAGGGCATGGGTCAGCAAGCAGGAAGCTGGATCAAAGCAAAGATGTTCAGCTATGGCATGTGGGAGTCCTAAGTGGTGACTCCACCTGCTGTGCTATAACACCCACCCCTTTAATTTTTTTTTAACTAATTAGGCTGAATGCTCACTTCAGTAGCAAATGTGCTAAAAATTGCAACTGATTAGCATGAAAGTGTAGGTGAGTGGCTAGGCAATGTTACCATGAGGCGGGAAGTTCAATTTCCAACACATTATTAGGTTATTGTTGAGCACCTTAAACAACATTTTATTATTTTTTGGTGTTTATAAAATTGGGAGATTAATATCTTGAACTCATAGAGAGGCTATGAAAGTAAATTATATTAATAGCTAATAAATAGAAGTTATTTATTACATTTGTTAGTAACTATCTTTAAGAACACTGGATTGAAAATTAGCTCAAACATTTTAGAAGGCATTTTGGAACCATCTAGTAGGATTTTGAGTAATAATATTGATGAAAGGGAAAGTACTTTCACTTTTTACATTGAGGATTTTGGTTTTTGCATGAGAGTGTATTATATTAGCATTCAGTAATTTAAAAATATATATATTTGAAACACACACACACACACACACACACACACACACACACGGGGTCAGGAGGTGCTTCTGTTGGCTGGTCACTATCCAAATGCCTGCAGCTGCTAGGGCTCTGCTGGGCTAAATTCAGGAGTCTGGACTGAGTGCAGGCCTCTCCTGTGGGTCTTGAGTCATCCCCTGCTGCCTCTAGGGTGCTCAACAGTGGGAAACTAGCATTCGAAGCAGACCCAGTACTCAAGCCTAGGCACTTTGATACTGGATACGGTCACCCCAAGTGGCATGTTAACTGCTGTGCCAACTGCCTTTCTGCGTTTAGCATTTTAACTTAATGAAAGAAATTGCACATGCTAACAAGAGGACGGCTCTAAGGAGAAGCAAGTCATTAGTATTTGTCTACTCCCCTAAACAACTAAAGACTCATCAGTTCACAGTTGAGGGTTAGATTTTTTTTTTTTACCTTAGAGGGTAAGCTGTTAATGACTTAGGGTGCTATGGGAACACTTTCTTTTTTTTTTTCTTTATTTTTGACAATCTTTACATGGTTAATTAGGGCACAAAGGTTCAAGGGCTACAGAAAAGTGGGCAAGACTATTATTCCCACATTCTCTTTTTCTGTACCTGGGGTAAATGGGGAGCTAAAGGGAGAAGCCCCACCCAGCCTCCCACCCATCCCAGGTCCCTGGTGTGGGGCATGCTCTGAGGGTCTTGCCCAAGTGGTTTTGATAGTTCAACAGTTATGAATTGCTGCCAATGTTGCCATTCCAAGCACGATGAAGTTGCTGCAGAATCCACTGATTGACATAGTCCAACTTAGAGTTTCTGTTTGCCCAAATTTTCACTGCTAACATATGGCTGGGGTAGTTGATTGATTAGTTCTGTTCTCTATTGTGGTGCCAGGTATCTTCTGCAGGTTCCGATAGACTGCCATACCCTCCATGTGCACCTGATTGTGTTGTCCACTGCTCCGTCTGAGCCTCTGAGGAGGCTCGACTCTGGCATTTGCACTCCACGGCAGACCATGGAACCTGCACTTCTCTTCATGGTTGGGGTTCTGAGTCCGGCAGTTCGATTGGGGAGATCCCCAAAGAACCTTTGTCTGAGGTGATCCCAGAGCTGATTCTTGTACTTGAGGGCTCAGCACAGTGCATCGGCCATGGGAACACTTTCAACAAGGACAATAATATTCTGTAGTCTGGGTACAGGACACAATATCTCAAATAAAAAGTACTTTTGGCTAGCTTAGAGCATTCTCAAAAAAATTCTTGAAAGGCTGTCTTTCCAGTTCAGATTTATTTATCAAGGTGCACAGTAGACTGCTAATGCTAGGAGAGAAACAAGAATTGAATCAGAACAAAGGCTACTTCCACATCTTCATTAAAATGAGCAGAGACCTTCCGGAAGCTTCTGCTATTATGGGGAATGTGGAAAATGTTAACGAAAGATTCCAAAAGGAAAGCAACCTAAAGAGGATCTGGTCTAAGAAATACAGCAGTAGTAAAATGTTTTAAGTCTGCTTCAATTTTGATCTCGGAAAATTCTTTACACTGATTCTGCTTTCCCTGTGTGTTCACTGAAGGCTTGAGCCAGCTTGCATTAGCAGGTACTAGTTTAATTTTCATATGAAAACTCTATAGCTTTTTTCTATTTTAAAGTAAAAGGTTTTTTAAAAAACAAAAACCAAAACCCTCCAATTATTTCACACAATAAATTCAAATGCAAAGAGATTTTTTAAAAAATGTGAATTTGGGGTTGGCATGATGACTTAAAGGCTAACATACTCACCTCGCGGGTGCCAGGATCCTATATGGGTACCAGTTTATGTTTCCCAGCAACTCCACTTCCCATCCAGCTCTCTGCTTGTGGCCTGGGAAAGCAGTTGAGGACCGCCCAAAGCCTTGGGATCCTGCATCTGTGTGGGTGACTCAGAGTAAACTCCTGGCTCCTGGCTTCAGATCAGTTTAGCTCCCGTTTGCTCAGCAGCTGGAAGACCGTTAAATTTAGACTCCCTTGATAATTCAGTCGATTATATGATGCTCTGCTTTCAGGTAAGTGCACACTTGGGCCTTCTAAGATAATGCAGTAACAATGACAGAGTTTAAGATGCTCTACACCCGAAAGTGCGCTTAGGAGACAGACAGCAGCAAGAAAGTCTATCTCTTGTGTTTCTCCTCTTAAGCAGGCTGTAAAGGAATTCTCTGCTCTTCCTCAAAAGTGGATCAAAAGACCCTCATTTCAAAAGGGTATTCCCTCTCTTGGAGGAAAGAGAAAAACAAAAATTCCAGAGAATTGGGACAAGTAAGTTTTACTACGTCTCCCTAGTTCATAATTGGATCATATCTTGAGTCCTCCAATCACATTTCTGTACAACTATCCATCAAAGCACACAGCTTTCCTTCTTTCTTACTGTGTTCATTTCTGAAGGCTTCTGTGTAATGTTACACTTCTATTAAATAGCTGTGCGCTTTTCTCTTGTTAATGTGTCTTTTGTTGGAGGTGTCAGCACTGAAGTTTGAATGGGTGAGGAAGAGTTTTTTCTCTGGCACCATTACTACATATAGTCTTTTAAAGTGTTATAATTCTGTTTTTGAGCTTATTGTAAAGGGTAGAAAAAATAGATACAAATTAATTTTTGCATCATCGAATCTTGAAACAAGTTGCTACTCCTCCTAGTTTAGAAAATGCCACAGTCTGTGAAGTATGTTTTTATGAGACCAGATGAAGAAACAAAGGAATAGACTTTGTAACACATAAAAACAGTTGGCCAGCAGAGGAGAGTTCAAGTGCTCCTAGCATGTGGCAAACAGAAGCAAAGCAAATGCTGAATGTTTTCTTTCATACCAAGTAGGAATTCATAGTTTAATGCTGGCATGGGCTGTGTTTATGATCTGGTGTTAATTGGTGAGAAGAAACATGCTCCAACATCTGTGGCAGGCTGCTAGTCATTCCCTCATATCCTCTTCTGGAATGTTTAACCCCCATTCCATACTACCTGACCGCTTTGAGTTGGTGTTGCCAGCAACCTGCTTGTGCCCAAGAAGGTGTGAGTGGGATGTCTTGGGACTCGTTGCGCGCCCTACCTCCAGAGCAGACCTGGATGCGCACCCGCATGCTTCTTGGAATTCCTCCAGCTTCCCCCTGTGACAGCCACTGCTGTTCCTGCTGGATCAGGAAATGAAAAGACCACAGTGGAAGGAGCCAGAGAGACAGCCAGGTGTCTGCCCACAGAGCGGCACACTAGCTGGAACTGCCTATTTGAGGGTTTAAAATGAAAAAGAAACATTTACCTTGCATAAATCACTGAGCTTGGGCTTTCTGTCTCCCGCAGTCACAGCTAATTACAATGAATACATACGCTTTAAGTACTGTGACTCGGTGTTGGGGAAACGCCACTCCCCATTGAAAATCTATTAAGAGCACACAACCTGTTTTTCTTGTGTGTGGACAACGTAAACAACAAACTAAGCATAGGTAACAGAGTGGAAAACGTTTTCCATAATGCAGTTAAAATCCAAAGTGAGGCCTGGGTCCTTATCCCGGTGTTCCTACAGTGTCTACCACTCTGTAATGAAGTAAGATAAATATGCCATAATAGATGCAAATTAGCCTTCATTCATTCTGAAGGATGTGTGTACAGTCATGCTGGGTGATGTCCTAACAATGTATCTACCTTCATACAAATAGAAAAACACTCCCTTCTCAGGATGGATGCCACCTGCAAAACCAGCAGCTTGTGAGTCTCAGCTGCCCCACTTCAAATCCAGCATCGAGCTAGTGTTCCTGGGGAAGCAGTGGAGGATGGCACATGTCTTGGGCTCCTGCACTTAGGTGAGGCACCTGATGAAACTTCTGGCTCCTGGCTTCAGCCTGACTGAGTCCCATCCATTGGAGTCATTTGAGAAGTGAACCATGGATGGAAGAATCTCTTTCTCTCTGTAACTCTACCTTTCCAAATGTAAAATAAGTCTTTTTTTTTAATACTCCATTCTAGATTTCTTGACTCAACTTAATTGAACATTGGCCAAGAGCTAATTTGAAGAAGGGTGTTCTGCTGCTCGACTGAACTTTTTTTTTAAATGAATGAATGAATAAATAAATAAATAAATGTTTATATTTATGTATTTTACTTGAAAGGTAGAGTCATAGAGATAAAGGGAGAGAGATATACAGAAACAGAGAGATAGAAAGAGAGAGACAGAGGAAGTGAGAGAGAGAGGGAGCTTCTACTCACTGCACAAACAGGCACAACAACCAGGGACAGCAAGGCCAAAGCCCGTAGCTGCTTCTTGGTCTCCTATGGAATGTAGGGGCCCAAGCACTTGGATTGTTCTCTGCTGTCTTCTCAGGCACACTAATGGAGTGAATTGGAAGTGGAGCAGCTGAGTCTCGAACTTGTGATCATAGAGGATACCAACACTGCAGACTGAAGCTTTACCCACTTTGTCATAGTACCGGGCCTCTAGACATAATGATTGAATGTTTAAAGACAACAACGCTTCATTTCTTTCTGTTTTCCACTTCTCCTGCCACACTAACTCAGGTGATCTCAACATCTACTTCTCAGGGACAATAGAAACTTCCAAGTACAAAGTCCCTCAATTTTCCAGCACCAAATCTCCAAGTGCCGTTGTCTGCTTTCATCCTGGCCCCCTTCTTTTCTGTTATAATGTTAGGTATGTCTTTCTTCTGATCCAAGGTCAATGTCTCACCTTGTGCTTGGGGACCCAGCACCTCTCTTCTCAGGAAACTTAGGTCATAGATTATTCCTTCTGTTTCCTGTGTCTTAAATATTCTGTATGCCTTCTCAACATGATTATTTCCATCTGGTTATAAATAAGGTTGTTTTATCTAATAAAAAAACTTGGCTGGCTAATGTCCCCTCTTCCCTCTTCCTTAGACAGTGTTTAGACAAGCTCTGTCATTTCTTGCTTCTGTGAGTTCCCCTTTTTTTTTTTTTAAATAGAAGACCCCGTGGGCAACAATATAGGTTTCCATACTGAATTAGATCATAGCTGAGTGTGCTATGCTGTCTCTGTGGAGGCC
Organism: Ochotona princeps; assembly: GCF_030435755.1. Taxonomy (NCBI): domain Eukaryota; kingdom Metazoa; phylum Chordata; class Mammalia; order Lagomorpha; family Ochotonidae; genus Ochotona; species Ochotona princeps. The sequence goes on from NC_080851.1 coordinate 27,401,773, forward strand.
GCTGCATGTATCCGCTCTTATTTGTTTAGCTGCTGACTTCTTGGTTCAGCTTTCAGAGAGGCAACCTGCTTACCCAATTACAAGCTTTAAAAGATTTCTTTGTTTGAAATGCAAAGTTATAGGGAGAGATGGAGAAACAGAAAATTTCCATCTGTTGGTTCACTCCCCAGATGACCACAATGGCCAAGGCTGGACCAAGCTGAAACCAGCAGGCGGGAACTTATTCTATGTCTTCCATGTGGGTGCAGGGGCCCAAGCACTTGGAGCCATGTTTTCCCAAGCATATAAGTAGGAGATGGGTTGAAAGTATCCCAGCTGGGATTTGAACTGACTTTCATGGGATGCCAGCATTGCAAGTGGCAGCTTAACTCACTGCACCACATTATGTCTCTCCCCACTCCACAGCCACTTTCTTTATTCTTAGTATAGTTCAACGTGACTCCAAAATACCCAACTTAATATTTTTCTAAGTAAAAAGAATTATTGTGTACATTCATGTACCACCCAGAAAGAGATTTTCATCTCCTACTCATAAGTATAATTTTAGTTGAGTATTCCACTGATAAAGTGAAGTTATTTCTCATAGACTTTATTGAAATAACTTTGGTTTACATGAGGAGTTAACCAACATTTTCTATTCTGAAAATTTGTATTTAGTTACTTGCGTAGAACCCATTGCTGTAAAAGTTAATGATACCATTTTAATAAAACATGAGTAAAAATTTGTAGAGAAACAATAAATGCTTCATATTTATTGCACATTTTACTATTATGTAAACCAGAATAAAGAAAAACTGAATAAATTTACCCTATATGAAAAAAGATATTAAAGCAATTAGGAAAGAAAAGATGCTCTTCTGCTTCAAGCTAAACAAAAAGTATATTTGAGTAGCAGACTTGGATTTGCATGTCTTAATTGTAACAATGGCTGTTTCATCTGAATTTTAGGCTAGCTTTCTGATTTGTTAAATAAAGCTACCACATAAGGCTGGAAATTCCCCAAACATCAGCCAACGTGGTATTGAAGAATTCCAGTTGGTAAGGTTCTGTGGATGAACATTCACGGACAGCACTGCAGTAAAGGATGGTTCTGAATCTAGCAGAAGTTAACACAGGTCCCTGGGACTAACCTGCATTCATTTTTCACTCTTAAATGGTATTTTTTCAGAGACAACAAAGCCACTTCATTCATTTTGGTTATTAAAAAAACTCATTATACTTCATTTTTTTCCCTTTTAGTAACAGCTAAGTCATGCAGTAGAGTTCTTAGATTTTCTTCTTTGGCTATCTTCTCCCCCATTTATGGTTATCATACTGCTAGAGAACAATTATGCATCATGCACGCAACAATAATTTAACAACAACCATTGGCCAGGTTTCTTCTACAAAGTTGGAAGCCAAGCATCCATTCTCTTCCATTCGTATGGAACTCATAGACATTGCTAAAGAAGTAAACCAAGGATGTAGGAGACATGATTTGAGTCATTTGTGGTAGAGATAGATGCTAAAGATTTGATTAACCTGATTCATCCTGGCTGATCTATGCTGATGTCCCTTTAATTAACAGGTTTGGCTCACTGTGGTTGAGCTTGTGAGTGTGATTGGCATCAGGGATGGATTGTGGCACAGTGGGTCACATGCTGCCAGAGGTGCCTGTGTCCCATAGCAGGGTGCTTGGGTCCCAGTCTGGGCTTCCCTCCCCATTCCAGGTTCCTGCTTAAGTACACCCTGGGAGGCAGCAGATGATGGCACAAGTTCCTGGGTCCCCGACCTGCATATGAGAGACCAGATGGAGTTCCTGGCTCCTGGCTTCGTCTGGCCCAAGCCTGGCTACTGTAGGTATTTGTGAATCAGCAAATGAGAGATCTCTGTCTCTTTCTGCCTTTCAAATATATGAAAATAAGTACATGTATTTTTATTTAAAGAATATGTTTGAGTGACTTTAAAAATATTTTAGTCTTGCCGTATTGATGTGTGTTCTAACTAGTTCTTTGTTTCGGTCCGAGCATGACAGAGTAGGTTATCACAGACATGTAAGGTGTTTTTCTACATAGAAAAGCATAGGCAGAAGCATTTTCCTCAGGTGAATTTCAGTGTGGTCATTGAGCATACTCTGTCTTGGGAAAAACAACAACAATAAATGTTTCCCTGAAAATGTTCCGCACCTCCGAGAGTTATTTTTCCCCAGCAAGTACAATAATCATATTTTATTTGAAAATATAAAAATGAAGAACATCTCATGGGTGGCAGTTAAGTAAAAAAAAAAATGTGTAATTTGAGCATGTTTTAGGAAGTCCATTTTTGTACTCCAGCAGGCTAAGTTCATGTTTTTGGATTAGAAATCAGTATATTTGATAGCATTGCATAAAATATGAGAATGGGTTTTTTTTTGCCTTTCTGAAAAAATTAAGATAATAGGTTTTTTAAAAAGTAAAGCAAAATGCTCATAGAAATGTAAAACAATATAGCCAGAGAATAGTCGAGTTTGTCCTTTTTTGGGTTTATATGTGGCTCCGTAGGGAGTCATCATATTGAAAGTAGTAATATGATTTTAGGGGTGAAGAACTGAAACCAGGAGTTAGGTTCCCAGTACACAGCAGTGTTCCATCAGCACTGTGATGAATGGCGTCATTCTTGGTGTCCTTCGTCGCCTTACAGACACGTCTGTGGCATCCCCCAGATTATGAGGGCTGGATGGATGTCAACAGTACTGAATTTCTTTGATGACTAAAATTCAGTCTGTGAGGCTACATTGAAGTAGTGCCCGGGGAACAAAAAGAAGACTTGAAATCCAGATTACTTAAGTAAAAGTGTCTTCAAATTATGCTGCTGGGGCTGAGGGTAAAAAATTGTGTTAGAATATGAAATAGAGTTGAACATGATTTGATGGATGAGATAAAGAAAAAAAGCATAAAAATTAAGTGGTAAGGAAGAGGAAGGAATGGAAGTTTCTTTGCATAGTAATATACAATGCATACTCTTGGCAAATAAATAAGGCATTCCTGAAAGTCATAAAAATGCACTTTGTTTTTCTGTTTGCCTAGTAGTGGGAGACTATAGAAAAATGGGAGAATTTGGCCAAGCCTTTTACCTTTTACTTATTTTTACTCTTATTGGTCTTAGAGTAGTCATTTGTAAAACACGACTGTTTAATATTGACAACTTTGAAAGTCACTGAAAAAAATTAAATGGCAGTTTAATGTTAACAGCTGCTTGTAGTTCTCAAATCCATCAAAGCCCTTCATGAATATATTAAGCACAAAGCCACGGAATTACTGTTGCCGAAGACAGCTTGGTATTTTCAAATTGCCTGGTGAGAATAGATGTCTTACAATAACAAAGAGGGCTCTCGTCACAATTTGCTGTTTTGTCTTTCTACACAGAAAAAGCCCAGCTATGCTTTTAATCATTTAATGTTCTAGAACCTCTGGTATCCTAATTATTATAGGTTCTGTGGAAGTGTATTAAAAATCAGGCATTTCACCTAAGTCCTGTTTTTAATGGCTATAGTAACAAAGCAAAAACACAATTCCTGTAATAGGAATAATTCATGTGGGCTGGACAAGGGTAGAGGAAAATCAGGGATTAGCTAAGATTGAGCCAATGATTTCTATTGACTCAAAGCTCAAATGTGCGTTCTCCAATATTTAAGAAGGCAGCTATGTACTGTAGACTCATTCTTCTAGAAGACTACCTTCAGTAAATGCTAGTTAAGACTTTGTGAGGCTCAGCACAATCCGAAAGACAAGTGGGCATACTGACTGCAACATGCGTGAGCACCTCGCTTGCTTGACATCGCAAGTCCTGCAGCCATTCTTGGGGAGACCCTGTACTCTGCCTCCCCTTGGGCTATTCTAAATGCCCAAGCACTGCTATAAGTGTCTGTCATTAAACGCTGTAATGTGCTTCATTCCAAGTCTCAGAAGATGTGATTTCTCAAAACATAGGTGCAAAGGAAGACAGCCACGTAGCCATTCTCCTGATTCTCGAATTGGCAGAATTTTTAGGGGTGGGGTAAGTGTCAATCAAGGTCATGCTTGGTAATGGGGTACACTAGGGAGAAGTTCAAATTATTGCATTAGCCTTTCATTTTCCCCATGTAGTAAGCTCCAAAATAACTTGTTACAAAGCAAGAATAAAATGAAATCTTCAAGGTGATTCAATTGAATCTTTGAAATAGAAAGTAGAGATTTGAATGAAAGGCATGAGAGAGCCAAAAATTATTTTTCAGATTTCACTCCTCTTATGGTTGCAAAGGCCGGGGCTGGGCTAGTCCAAAGCCAGGAGCCAGGAGCCAGGAGCCAGGAACTTCTAAATCTCTCATGTAGGTCCAGGGACACAAGCACCTGGACCATCTTCTGTTGCTTTCCCAGGCATATTACCAAGGAACTGAATTGAAAGTGGAGCAGTTGGGACTCCAACAGTGTCCACGTGTGATCTCTGGCATTATAGGCAAAGCCTTGACCCACTATGCTACAGTGCCAGCCCCAAGTTCTTGACTTTTTGTGCACCTGCTCACAGTTCATAGTAACCTCACTACCCCACAGAGAAGAAATAAAATGGATCACATAGAGAAGAGGAAATCTGCATTAAATTTCAGGTAGTAATAAAGAAAAATGTTTTCTTGACATGTTTCTAGTGAATATGCATCTTGGGGACTAAGGGTGATTTGTAACAGAACGCAAGCCAGGGATTTGAGGTCAGTTCATTTCCACAGCTCCAAGTTGGGTGTGATATCATCCTATAAACCAGGACAGTCACGATATGGCTGAGCCAAAGTCCAGGAGGGCTAGTTGTAAGTGAGATGTATATGTTTCTTTTCAAAAAACTAGGCAGGGTAAGGACTTGGTCTCTGAATCCAGGTAGAAGAAACTCAGGTTACTGGATCCTCAGCTTTTAGAACAAAGCTGGATCCACATCAGAGCCGACTTTACAATGGTGGGGTCCCTGAACATTGAATTTGGAACAAGAAAACTTGAAGGCCGTTGACACCTGGGTAGGGGACCAGCCCTCCAGACATTCTCTCACCACCTTCCTAACAGGCAGAACACCGCAGACATACAACATCCTGTTAACGTCTCTAGTTCAGTTCATATTAAATTGCTTATCCTCACATTAGGATAACTAAGGGGTGGCAGCTTTTTGGTGCTGTGTTCAATTTGCTCCTTGGAACACCTAGACCCTCTGTTGGAAACTTGCTAGGTTCCTGACTATGCTGTGCCCACCCGGATTCCCGTCAGTGCATTCCTGGGAGCAGCAGTGATGGCTCAAATGCTTGTACACCTGTTCGATGGGGAAGCCCATTTGAAGCTCCTGGCTCTGATCTTCAGCCTGGCTCCAGCCCCAGCTGTTGTGGGCATTCGGGAAATCCACGAGTTGGTGGATTATTTCTCGCTGTTTCTCTGCTTTACAAAGAAAAAAATAAAAGATTGATTAGGGCAGGAAAGTGCCAGAGTCTGTTTGAGTGTAAACAGAAGAGCCAGAGAGCAAAATAGCTTGGGTTTTCTTATGCTAGTACTTAATTATAGTAATGAGACTAGTTAATAATTATGACTTTTTTTTTTTTTATTGGAAAGCTGGATATACAGAGAGGAGGAGAGACAGAGAGGAAGATCCTCCATCCGATGCTTCACTCCCCAAGTGAGCCGCAACGGGCTGGTACACGCCAATCTGATGCCGGGAACCAGGAACCTCTTCCGGGTCTCCCACGCAGGTGCAGGGTCCCAAACCTTTGGGCCGTCCTCGACTGCCTTCCCAGGCCACAAGCAGGGAGCTGGATGGGAAGTGGGGCTGCCGGGGTTAGAACCGGCGTCCATATGGGATCCCGGGGCTTTCAAGGCGAGGACTTTAGCCGCCAGGCCACGCCGCCGGGCCCAATAATTGTGACTTAAAACCTACCCAAACATCTTGGCTCTGGGTGGATTTGTGTCACATATCTTAAGGATAAATTATTTCATACAAAATCCAATAAGAAGAGTAATTTTTTCCTTGTTGCAGACCACACAATGGTAAACTTGCAGCACTGGCACTAGAAGAGTCATAGGTAAGAGTTTAGAAATAAATGAAAACAAGTATTTCTAAGAACTCTTTAAAAAAAAAAGATACATTTATTTTTATTGGAAAGGCAGGTATGCAGAGAGGAAGAGAGACAAAGAGGAAGATACTCTGTCTGTTGATTCATTCCCCAATGGCTGGATTGGCCGATCCGATGCCAGGAGCTTCTTCCAGGTCTCCCACGTGGGTGCAGGATCCCAAGGCTTCGGGTTGTCCTCAACTGCTTTCCCATGCTAAAAGCAGGGAGCTGGATGAAGTGGGGCTGCTGGGATCCCAGCACATACAAGGTGGGGACTTTAGTCACTAGGTTACTGTGCCGGGCCCTTGAATAGCTCTTAAAAAGGCCCTTACCAGATGACTTGAAGGACAACAGACTAAAGCAATACTAAGAGGGGGCAATCATTTGGTTGAGTAGCTCCAACACCTTTATACCATGTTGTGTGCCTGGGTCCACGTTCTGGTTTTGACTCGTGCTTCCTGTTAACAGATGTTGGGATAGCAGATGCTGGCTGAGTGATGGAGTCCCTGACACCCAACTGGGACAAACATCTGGATTGAGTTCTTGACTCCCAGGGTCAGTCTGACTGAGACTCGTGCTAGTTGTTGTGGCATCTGGGCAGTGAGTCAGTATAGGGGCACTTTCTCTGTCTCTGCTTACCTTTAAAAAACAAAAGAAAACAAAGAAAGCAAGCAAGAAAGCTTGAACTGCAAAATAAATGCAGTTGCTTCTTATTTCATCTATTCTTTTCTTTTTATGGTACAAAACTTTGCTTGTTGCTCTAGCTCTAGCATCACTTGCTCTGGGGGAAAGCAGTGATGCTGAAGGCACTCACATGGCCTGGTGGGAAGATCGTGCTTTCCCTAACAGCCAAAGAGGAATGGAGAACCCCACGTCTTCTAGGTGAACGATCTTCAAAACTGACCCTCCACCTGCGACTGGAGCCATCCTGTGGCCTGCAGCCTCATGAGAGACGAGGCAGAATGATTTGGCTAAGATGTTCATGAATTTCTTGCCATTAGAAACCTGTGGGGATACTGCATTTGAAAGCTGCTATATTTTCTTTCTTTCTTTCTTTCTTTTTTTTTTTTTTTTAAAGATTTTATTGTTATTGGAAAGCCGGATATACAGAGAGGAGGAGAGACAGAGAGGAAGATCTTCCATCCGATGATTCACTCCCCAAGTGAGCCGCAACGGGCCGGTACGCGCCAATTTGATGCCGGGAACCTGGAACCTCTTTCCGGGTCTCCCACGCGGGTGCAGGGTCCCAAACCTTTGGGCCGTCCTCGACTGCTTTCCCAGGCCACAAGCAGGGAGCTGGATGGGAAGTGGAGCTGCTGGGATTAGAACCGGCGCCCATATGGGATCCCGGGGCTTTCAAGGCGAGGACTTTAGCCGCTAGGCCACGCCGCCGGGCCCAAAGCTGCTATATTTTCTTATGCAGCAATAGATAACTAACACAATACCTCAGGAGAAAGATTATTTTTCCTCCATGTGCCTCAGAAAAACCAAACAAAAATGAAGGCAAGAGAAGATTGAGTTAAGTGTGTTTTGGCTCACTGCTGTCTTCAGCTCTCATCCAGGTCCCTTTAAACCTAAGCCTGTGGGCCAATACTTATTCAGCACTTCTCAACTAATCTTGAAGGACATGAAGAAGGGGGTCAGCTTCAGTTACAGGGATATTTTGTATTCTCTCTGAACTAGAAAGTCTACTTTTGAGAAGACAAATTCTCAGCGTGTAGCCTCTGTTTTTCAAGAATGGGAGGAAGGCCACTACTTCTTTCAAGTTGAAATTTAAAGTTCCATCTATTATCATTTCTTACGTAATATGAAATGTTTGAAGACTGTCAAATGTGATTTAATTCCCTTCTTAGTTGTTGTTATGGAAACAAGAGAAATAAGAATATATTTCTTCTAGTCTTTCTTTATTCCTCTCATGATCAGTTCTAGGAACTTTAACAGTAAACAGTAAAAATGATAGCGTATACAAAGCTTTGCCCAAGTGAATCCATCATGGTCCTGTGTCCGAGAATGGTTTTCTAAATGGGGGAAATGTGTTTCACATAAAAAGTCCATTTTCTCTTGTTGCTTTTTTTTAAAAAAAATTTCAGACTAATAGATGCTATATGTTTTAAAGCAATCTTAATAGTTTCCTGTGTCTCACTAACAAGAATGACTTGTCCTGATGAGCAGAATAGACATTGTCCATTTGAGCCTCTCCAGAAAGCTGTCTGTTTGATATGAATAAATCATCTCAATTCCTTTGTGGAATGAGTGGAGTATAAATAAATGAATGAGACACAAGAATTTTACTTTAAAAAAAGATGGTCAGTTTTGTCAGAGACAAAAAGGATTGGAACATTTGGAGGCCTGGTTTAATGAAAAATGCGACAAGACTATGAATTATGTGAAGCAACTACAAAAGGAAAAAGAATGCTCACTCTTATAAAATATCCATGAGACAGTTTCTTCTTTAGATAGAAGGATAATTCTGTAGTGTAAGAGTAGTTGGTTTTAGTTTGTTTGAAGTTGGAAGTCCTATTTTAGAAAATGACTATCAAAAAATTCTAATTCTTAGCACACTTTCTATCATTCATCACACTTCTAAATCTGGGTAAGAATTTCAGGTTCTACTTTGGCAATAGGTATGTTTGGGAGTGTTTTTGTTATTGTTTCCCATGTCTTACTTCAATCACAAAGTCTGTCTTGTTTTGCAATATGAGGATTTTGAAACGTGTTGTTTCTTTAGCAATTAGTATTTCATGTTATCTCTTTTTAAAAGATTTATTTATTTTTCTTGAAAAGGCAGATTTACAGAAAGATCTTCTGTCTGATAATTCATTCTCTACGTGGCCCCAGTGGCCAGAGCTGAGCCGATCCGAAGCCAGGAGCTTCTTCCGAGTCTCCCACATGGGTGCAGGGTCTCAAAGCTTTGGCCATCCTCTGCTGCTTTTTTAGGCCATAAACAGAAAGTTGGATGGGAAGTGAAGCAGTTGGGAAATGACCCAGCACCCATATGGGATCCTGGCACTTGCAAGGAACCAATCGACTCATCGTGCTGGGCCTTCATGCTATTTAAAAGAATTAGACAAATATGTTACACTGCATTCAATCTTTGACTATTATCTAGTTTTTTCACGAGTTATTAACCAGGCCATCATTCTACATTAGATTTAGAATTCCAACTGGGTATGAAAGATGAGTTATGACCAATTTTGTGCCCTTTGTGCCCTTTAGGATGTAGGAAGTAGTGAAATGTTTCTCCAGATGAAATCGCAGAGTCCTGCATCCACACGTGGAGGCTATCTACCATGCCACTTCTCAACCCCACACTCAAAAAGACTGAATCAAAACCTTTAGAGTTGAGATGGGAGAATCCACAATGAGATACAGTCTCTCTGTGGTTCTAATGCAAACTCAAGTTTAAGTCTAGGGACCAGCCATGCATGATACAATGTTCAAAATACAGTAGCATCGGGCCCAGCGGCGTGGCCTAGCGGCTAAAGTCCTCGCCTTGAAAGCCCCGGGATCCCTTATGGGCGCCGGTTCTAATCCCGGCAGCTCCACTTCCCATCCAGCTCCCTGCTTGTGGCCTGGGAGAGCAGTTGAGGACGGCCCAAAGGTTTGGGACCCTGCACCCGCGTGGGAGACCCGGAAGTTCCCGGCTTCGGATCGGCGTGCATAGGCCCGTTGCGGCTCACTTGGGGAGTGAATCACCGGATGGAAGATCTTCCTCTCTGTCTCTCCTCCTCTGTGTATATCTGGCTGTAATAAGATGAATAAATCTTTTAAAAAAATACAGTAGCATCATTTGGGAAGGAGCTGCCATCTCTTCCAAGGGAAATAAGTAAAGGCTTTAAAGAGAGGAACCAACACTTTTGTGTGGCTTTGCTGTGCCCTGTCAAGCAGAGACGGCTGGTCATGGGGGGTTTGGGGTCATCCCAGGGGAGGCTCTGCCCGAGCCTGACTTTAGACAGAGAACTACCACAATGATTACTCATGGAACACTTTGTCCTGGCAGTTCCTGCCCAGTGATAGCATCTGTCTCTATTCTGTATTCTTCAGAGGCTTCGATGCTCTGATGTATTCATTTTTCTTGATGACAAGCAGGGTTACACACTAACTAGGGTTTTAGTGATGTTAACTGAGAAGGGGCAGCCGAGACCAGTCATTTTGGGAGGTTAGAGAAACCCCTAAGAACATTTAGAGATAAGATAGCACTGATTACATGATTTTATTATACTTATCATCACAGTGATTTTTGATGCTTGCAGCTAAACACTGTATCTATGGTTATTTAAGTCCCCCCCCCCCCCCGCTGCTCCCATAGAATAGTGGCTAGAATAACCCATCCTTTCGGAGTGGGAGAAAATGAGTCACTCCAAGAATAGGAGTTTTGTAGAAAAGTAACGGAAGAGCCAATCAGAATGCTTTCCGGGGTAGTCACAGACTGGTGTCTCATGGACGACTGGGCGGAAGATGGGACTCCGTTACCTTCATGCAGTAGGACAAAGAAGGGCTTGATTGTTTAGAACGGCTGGAAATTCCTGTGTGTTACCAGGAAACGTGTTAAGCCTCCGCGAGGCTGGCCATTAGCAGAAGGCCCCTGAATCGGAAAACTCGCAGGCCATTGAGATACATTCTTTTTTGGAACCCTAGAGAAATGGTAGTGCCAGAATCCAAAATGGTGACAAGGCGCTTCAGACTACGCATCAGGTGACGCAGCCCTAGCCCGCCCTCTTCCCACCAACCGCTCCACCCCCGGCTTCCTACGTAACGGTGGGCGTGGCCTGCCCCAAAGGTTCTTTCTCTGCTGGCCGGGAACTCCCTGGGGTGCACATGCGCAGTTGGATGGCCCAGGGCCGGCGCACCTCCTTCCCCCTCCGCCCATCGCCCCGCCCATCGCCCCGCCCCGGCCTTCCGGGCGGGGCCGAGCTGGGCGTCCAGCTGCGGCCGGCTGGAGCTTCAGGGACTTCCTTGTCGCGAGCCCAGGCCTGGAGGGGTCCGGACTCGTAACTCCGCGGTCCTGCCAGCCCGAGTGTAGCTCGCAGCCGTCAGTCAGGTTCAGAGTACAGGTCCTCTCCCCGCACGCCCCGCGCTCGCTGACATGCCCAACCCCAGCAGCGCCTCCTCTCCCTACTCCCTCCCTGAGGAGATTAGGAACCTGTTGGCAGGTAACGCGCGGGCAGGGGGCGGGCTCGCTGCTGGGGCGGGGGCGAGGGGAGGAGGACGGCGAGCCGGCGGGGACAGAAGCGTTCGCCCACCTCGCCCTCCTCGTCCTCCTCGCCCTCCTCCCGGGGACCCGAGTGCGGCCGGCGGGGGCGGGACCGGGGGCGTGGGCGCCGGGGAGGGGAGGGGAGGGAGCGTGGAGCTCGCGGGCTTGATCTGCGACGTTATTGAGATGAGGACAGGTGTGTTTGTGTGAGAGCCAGTGCGAGAGAAAGAGAATATGAAAGTTCCCTAACGCCTGCGTGAACCCCGGGGAGGGAAACGTGCAGAGGTTCTCTGGGCAGGTGGAGTGGGTGTACATGCAAGCAGATGTCAGAGCCACAGGTGTTGGGGTGAAGGGGTGGAAACCAATACTTTTCTTGGACACTGAGTCTCCTCTTGCCACTGAATACTTTGAAAGTGGGCTTGGCTCTCAAATGGCCACTTGGCTTCAGCCCCAGTGACACATTTAAGCGAAGTAGGAAGGATGTGTTAAAAGTCCCTGCTTCCTGTGTCGCGTGATGAAAGTACCTCAACTTTGCACCCTCATCTTCCCCTTTTCAACTTTACAAGACCATTTACAGGAACCTACTCTGGGAGTTCAATGTGGTTCCTCAGTGTCATGAGTTCGTAAAATTCCTGGATGTGGAGTGCCTTTTCTGGAAGGGCCGATGGTGTATTTCTGCACATGGGCGGAAAGGGACGCTTTGAGTGCAGAACACATCTCGCCTGCCCTGATGCTGTGGAGTTCTTGACATCGTTTACTTTGTGTTGTATATGGCAGACATTCTGGAAAGTAACTTGATTGCTTTTGCTTTAATTGCCTCTAAAATACTTCTCTTTCAGTATTGATAATTCGGAAAAGAATTCCTGTGAAATGCCTGTGTTACCAGTTACTTGTTTTCACTCCAAGAATCCCAGTATCATCTAAAATATAACGTTGGAGGTAGTTAAGTGCTGTAGCAGTGTGTGAGCGAATCTAACAGACTGCTGTAGTGTTTTGGTAGTTAACCTCATAAATAGGATTAAAACATATAAGTGTGTGAGTGCAGACGTGTGTTGGTATGAACAGGATGCAGGGGTGAGGCTTCAGTGGCAGAGCTGACCCTAGGAAACGCTTGTCATTAGTGGGCACCCCTGACGGACAGACTGGCAAAGCCAGAAGGGGTGGCTGAAGGCTGCTTGTACTCAGTCTTATGTAGCTCTCACTGCTAATTTTGTTTGCACTGCAGTTAACAGTTTTGATGCCACAGCTCTGAAATTGATTGTTTAGGATATTATTTTAACAACCAGTCTAAAGAAATGCTTATCATTGTCCTAAAAATAAATACCACCATTTTCAGGATATTCTGGGTGTGTGATGTTGCATTTAAGAAACAATGATGCAAGTTCTGATTGCATGCTCTTAAAGCCTCACAGCCTACACGGCAGACAAGCGTAGTTCACATTCATAGCCAACCATTCCCAGATAGTGTGGTACGTGTGGTACATGCTGTGGACTCTTTTTCCCCAGTCCCCACAGATCACAGTTGCTTCATGTGGCCCCAAGTGTGTAATGAAGAAATTCTGAATTGCACATTTAAATGATCTGCCAGGACTTACTTTCTGTAAATATCTGTCATCTTGCTTTAGTCAGATAATATGCTACCATAATGTCTGATTAGCTGTTTGAAATATATCTTATTGACATTTTCATTATTTCATAGTGATTAAAAAAAATTACATAATAAAATTCAGAAAGTCTTAAAATCAAATATTAAGCCATTCTTACATTGGGGCTCATAAATTTGAGTTATACTAAATATTCAAAGTTATACTTAATTTTCAAGAAGTATGATATAAGTTGGGAATCATATATACATTTGAAGAAATTAAACATTAGCCAGAGTTTTTCAAGTTTTTGAAATCTATTCAAGGAAAAGTGCGAACATTTTATGTTTGACGGTAATTCAATTTTGTTGAGGTAGAGAAGGTTTTAAGGATAGATGCTCTTAATAGTTACTTCACATATTTTATCCAAAAACCCTGTTGGGATCCTGCATGATTTGCACGATTCAAATGTATTGGGTAGTCCAAAATTTTGGAGTGAGTTAGTGATGTTGCTGGCCTGCTTAGGACTTCGAAGCCAAGAAGGAAATAATCTAGTGGTGCTTGTAGTTTATCACTACTGAGTGTTCTTAGAGTGCCTGGCTCTGTGTTAGAATTCCAAGGTAAAGATGAGGAAGAAAAATGTGAAGGAGTTTAGAATCCTTTGCTTTGAAGAAAAAGGAATCCAACGTTCAGAGAGAACACTGTACCTTTTACCTGGCTCATCACTTGTGGCTCTGTGTGGTGTGGAAGTGTTGGACTTTCCCACCGTCTGATAGGAGCAAGTGCCCCAAAGCAGCATGATGGTTTTTCTTTCTGTTGCTGATTGTGGCAGTTTCAGGTTAATGTTTCAGTATTTGCTCCTCCTGTTCCTCCTTCTTTAAAAAACTGTTTATGAAAATGCAGAAAAAAAGGGTAGTGATTATCATTCTTCACTCATATTTAATATCCTTTGAGCTACTGGCTCTATAGTTTGCTCTGTTTTCTATAGAGTCGTATGTTAAATCATAAGGGCTTATATTTGTAGTAAAAAGTAAAAAAAGTTATTCTTTTGGTTTCATGAAAAGAAAAGGTTACAGCAGATATTAAATGCCATGTGCATTACAGGCAACACTTGGTTTGTTGTTGTTGTTGCTGTTTTCTTCCAAATGGTGAGAGAACAAGTTTCACCTGAGCAGTAAAATTTAAAAGATAACCCCAAATCCTATCCATTTAGTCCACCCTCCCATTCATGTTTTGTCTAAGACTCTCTTCGAGAATAAATGAGCGGAGTTAGAACTACTTGCTTCCCCATGTTTAATTGCCTTTTACTAGCTTTTTAACAGTTTGCAACCAAATATTCTGTTTCATTCTCATTTTCATTTAGCACAACAAATTTGAAAGCTGTAAGAAGATGTTCTTGTCTTTGTTACTATTATTAAATTAGAAAATGGAACCAATATTGAAAGATTTTGTTAAGATCCTCAGTGCCCTAAAAAATCACAACAGAACCCAGCCAACAAATGGTTAACAAAGTGATTATCTGGTTTACACAGAGTGACCCTGAGATTTGGCGCAAGTGGCAGTCTTGATTAGAAATACTGTGTTTTCCCCTTTTGGGCATTTCCACTTTTTTTTTTTTTTAACCTTTGTATGTTATAATCGATAATCCCTCTAGGGGCACTAGGTAAAGAAGGCAGTTCAATTGAAAGAGGGGCCACATTTTTTTTTTTATGTGGAATGTCGTATGGTTTGATTTCCACCTTTGCACAGTTCCACATTTTGGTTTTAGAGAAGTCGGTCCACATTTTGGTTTTAGAGAATTATTAATGGTGCCATAACTTCCTCCTGGGGCATCTCTGAGTATGTAAAGGGAAGAGTGCCACCTACTGAGTCACAAACAGTCCTCTGGTTCTTCCAGCACCTGGAGTCTTGTACAGGTCAGGAACAAGCCTACCTCATTTTGGCAGCAATAACTAATGAACATAAAGCTGATAGGAGCACAGTCTCAAAGTGAAGCCAGTCTGTGCTGCCCCTAAGATTTTCACTTTTAGAAATGGGAATAAATATCTGTGAATCAAGGATGTAGGAATTTATAGTTTTTTTTTTTGTATGAGTCCTATAATATAGATGAATTAAAGATTTGGTGTCAGGAAAATTATTTGCCTGTTTATTTTATACACATAGTGCGCGTTTGCTTAAGATGAGCTCTTTTGGATTTCATTGGAAGTATTTTCATCTCAGATTACTAAGCTAGGCACTTGATACTCTGCGTGACTTTTAAAGGTACTCAATCATATTAATCATTTGCTTTAAAAAAGAGGAGTCTGTATTAACAAATGAGGAGTCTAGGAAAAATTTCCAAATAAATGTATCTTTATTGTTATCAGCATTAAAGTATGATTGGAAAGGAAGTGGAAACAACATAGCAGGAAAAGCCTCTGGTGATTTGAAACACGGTTCAGTTGCCTCTCATAAATTTAAGATTAAGTGTCATACATGGGTGATAAAAATGGCATAAGCTAGATTTTATATACTCATTACTCACTTAGTTTGTCTTTTTCAATTAAAGCCAAGTCTATCTTTTTCATTCCATTGAGTTTACATTTCTTTTTCAATCACATTCTGAACAGATTACAATAGATGCTGCCGAACATTGAATATAGTGTAAATCTCAGACTAAAGTGTTATTCACTGTGGCTTCTTTTAAAATGCATGGTCAAAAGATTCTGATGATTGTAAAATGCTATTTATCAAGAGTCATATTTTAGAGGTCGAAAGATGTTCAGCCTTATCTTTCAACAGCCCAGTTTTCTATCCAGATAAATCACTTAGCCTGTAAAGGCAATTTTGAAAATTTTGTAAGATGGTGGAAGAGCCAGGTAGCTTTTACCTCTTGTGAGAGCTCCCATGCTTGTACATGCCTTTTCCCCCAAGTTTGAAAAGTCTACACTTAAAGCAGAATTTATGAAAGAGCTAGGTAGTCAAGGAGAAAGACATTGATTAGAACAATCAATAGCTCTTCAGTTAGCCATCTTCCATCTTTGGACATTTGGTTCCACTGATGTGTATGTGCCCAGTTTCATTTTTATGTTTTCAATAGTAGCTTTTTGGTCAGACCATTCCCCCATTAGAGAAGAAAAGTGCATCTTTTTATGTGACTTTGGCTTAAAGTCTAGGCTGGGATTCTTATTGCATTAAGTTTGGTATCAGCACTTTCCAATGAATTCAAAGTGTAATCTGACCCAGTTCATATGTATTAAGATACAGAATTAAGTAGTAAACCCATTTGGGATCTTGTGTGGTTGGTGTTACACTTTATGGATCTGAGCAAATGGTGTGGAATCAGTCCAATTCCTGTGTCCTCCCCTGTGTAATTCAGGCCAGAAGCTCGCTCGCTCTCTCTCTCTCTCTCTCTCTCTCTCTCTCTCTCTCTGTCTCTCTGTGTGCTGGGAGAAACGCAGGAAGATGGTGGGTGTTACCTCTGACTTGTTGCTAACCTCCAGCCTGAAGTCCTATAGGCATTCCAGGATGTTAGGGAGAATGTCAAGCCCCAGTGGTGTGTGTCAAGAAGCCAACAGTTTTTTGTCTTTCGAAATTGAAACATTGTTCTGACTTTGTATGGTTACATCCTTTCAGGATGTGATCTGTCTAGAGGTTGGTGGAAAGCAAGTAGCCTGTGTGTGTGTTGGGTACTGCCCGTCCCAACCACTTGAGCCTCTAGCCGAACACAGGGGTGTTGGTGTGGGTTTCTGTGTACACCTCAATCCCACCCAAGGGGAAAACTGGAGTACCACTCAGTGACTTAAGGTGTTAAATATTTGCATCTCAGGGGTCCACTTGATGAATAAGAGGTTTGTATCTGAAAAGGCCTAAGGACCTCTGACCCAGAACATGTCATCTTTACGTTGTTGCTTTCAGAACTTCACAATGATCTAAGGAGCCTCTGTAAATCCGTTATTTCCCATGGTCTTCTCTCCCACGCCCTTACAACCAGGCTGGGAGATAAGGCTTATTCTGGACAGTGTTAAGGTGTAAGAAAAGCAAAATTCATCAGCACGTTTGCTTTTGCTGGGTGGACTTTTCCCTGTAATAACTTGGGGGGCAGAGAGTAATGGAGATAGGGAGGCATTCTGGGATGAAAGGTGGCAACAGACCTGTAGGATGAAGGGCTGGCTGGTTTGGAGACAGGGATGTGGGATGGAGTTCAGTCTGTTGCATTGAGAGCACCCCTTTTCTTGCGCCTTCCCGGGCTAGGTCCCCCCATGCTTCTCTCCTTTCTGAGGGGCACGCGGGAGCGAGCGGGACCCGCTCGGTCTGGGAAGAGGGATTGTACTCACCAGGCCAAAGGCAGGCTGACCTTTCCTTGTAATCAAATTACTGCGTTTCCCCGAATTACAGGCGGTCGGGAGTCAGTGAGATCTACATATTAACGGAGGGCCGCGACCCCGAAGTGAAGATAGAAGAGATGTCCCGCGCTTGCTAGCTTACCGTTTGCTGGGCTGTTTAGAGCACAATACAAAGCTTCAAATCTCCTTCCACCCAGCCAGAGGAGCGCTTGATTCGCCCAAGACTTTTATTGCCCGTTTTTTGAAATATTACCCTGGCTCTTAGCTACAAAGCTGCAGATCCAGCCCCATTTGTTTGAGGAGATCGCGGCCCCAAGCTTCTCTTCTGGGTCACCGCTGAGAGCTCAGGAACCCTGGGGTTTTTACCCCTGCAGACAGTTTTTCTCCCAGGCGGAGCTGAGCATCCCTGGGTACAGCCGGGATGTCTGCTTTTAGGCACTCCCTCTGCCTCTGCGCAGGCACTGACCCCAGACTGCTGCTGTGCCTCCCGGAGGCTCCCGTGCCTGCCAGAGGCTGGTGTCGTTGCTTGGAAAAGAAACGGGCTCAATGCAGAGGCTGAGAAACAACTGAGAGTTTCAAAAGCTTAAACGCGAATATAGATGGTTGCAGGAACAGCTCACCCAGCTTGAAGTTCCCAACTTGGTAAAAACAGGAGACAAAGCAAAGCCTGTCTTGTCTCCTTGAGACAGTTACCAAGAAGCCAGGATCCGTGAGATTCTTTTAGCTGTCTTAAACCCTCTTCTGAAAAAAGCTTAGGGGTAAAACTACTCCGAAAGTACAGCTGTTTCCTTACCAACCCTGAACTCCTACTCAGCGATGGGTGCATCGCTGCTTCCTCCAGCCCCTCACTCTGCACGAACGTTCTACTCCAGTACAGTGGCATGGATTGGTATTTTAGAAACAATTTTGGGAAGCCGGAGGACACCTGTGCGGAGCGTTGTAAGCTTTTAAGCTTTTTGGTTTGGTTTTGTTTCCTGAGTTTTTCTAGAATTGATAGAACCTTTAAAAAAATAACTTGTGGGCTGTAATTCATCCTGTTACTGGTTTCCGGAGGTAGAAAATAGAACCCGTTTGGTTAAACTCGGATTTGTATCTTGAACATTAAAATAGGCAATTAAATACTCCAAGAGGAGAGAATTGAAGGCGAACATTGAGATCAAATGGCAGTAAGGCGCCCGTTTGCTGGTCCACGCGCCGCAAGCACAGGGTTCCTGGGGAAGAAAGCAGGCAGCAGGCGCCAGGGTGCTCCTCCTCCCGCCTTCCTCTTCCTCCGAGGAGCCGCTCCAAGTCTCAGGGGCCACAGGGCCTCCTCGTTTCAGCCGGTGCCTTCATGTCCAAAGGGCACTTGCTCTGCTCTCGTTCTTCCGCACCCACTGAAGAACCATGGATGGTGAATTAGGTCCCCCTGTTCTGCTCTTCAAAAAGAAGAGCCACTTAAGGAAAGAAGCCCCCTGACATAGGTTCTAAATAATTCTCAAACCAGAAACTCTTAAAAAAATTGTAACCAAGTTAAAGTTTGATTCTTTTACTTGTTGTGTTGCCTTGGTGAGAAACTACCTTTACATGTATGTATTGTGGATAGGCAGCTTGCCTCATTGGGTCGAAGTGCTATTGTAATCAACAACTTACAAATAGAGCCCAAACATTCTATCCCATTTTCTAGGTTTCAAATAATTAATCGTCAGTACAGTTGAGAGGTCATTGTACTACTTTGGATTATTTGTAATATTATATGTTTTTGCTGTCTTTGAATCAGTGAGAATCAGGAGCTAAGTAGTTAAACAAAAAGAAAGTGAAACATACGTACATCTCTTCGCTGAAATGTGGATGGCCATAGCCATGCCTGTTTGAACATGTCTTAAAGGTATCCCCTGTAGTGGATATTTCAGAAGGAGCTTTGAAATTTTGAAAATAAAGTGAATTTAAGTTGCACAACATTTTATGAGCTGTAAGAATGCAGTTGTTATAAAGATTAAATCCAGCAAGGATTTGCTGGGATTTTATTCAAGAGAAAACCAGACATTGAGTACTTTAGAAATTTGCTAACATTTTTTAGAAATGAGATTATGGAGAAATGCTATAAAGAGATGATTGAAATCTTATTTCTTGTGTTTTATGGTTTTAAACAGTGGAGGAATCTGTTTTTCTCCTTCTCTTTCTTTTATGTAAAGAACATATCAGGTGGTGACCCCAACAAAGGAAGCAGGCTCAGGCATAGCTGGTTGGTTATCAGTTTTGCTTAAGGGTGCCCAGATGGTAGGGGATGGTTGGTAAGGAGAGGAGGGTTTGATTTGGGAATGTTGGTTGGAAATTAAAGGAGTTGTATTTTCCTTTAAAGCATTAGCCACTATGCATACCTGAAAATGGATTACCCTGGGAAAAACAGACCCTTGCTAGGAACATTAGCTTATATTGATATAATATTGTGACTGACTTGTTCACGCAGGAACTTAACAAAATACTACAAAATGATAGCAATACATGCATTAAAGCATGGTGCTTGCTTTTGTATGAGAATTTATTTTATGGGGGCAGCTTAGTTTATTAAAACTTGTGTGCTTCTTCCTAGTTTAATGATGCCGACATCCAAATAGCATTTGCTGTGCTAAGCATAAGTAGAGCATACACATTTTATTAGCTAACTGGTGAATAGATTTGTCCAACTTAGTATTTGAAGCACACTTCAGCTGTTCTGCTTTGGATTGATAAATAACTATAACAAATCGTGCAGATATTAACACTTATGTGTAGAAACAATCATTGTCCTATTTGTCTTCACAAAAAATGGTTCTTTCCTATAATTTGTATTCTGTTTCTTATATTTCATGGTTTAGATGTTGAAACATTTGTAGCAGACACTCTGAAAGGGGAGAATTTATCCAGGAAAGCGAAGGAAAAGAGAGACTCCCTTATTAAGAAGATAAAAGATATAAAGTCTACGTAAGTCACTTGCCTTTTGTCACTAACTTCTTTCTTAGAAATAACTTTGTAATTAATATTTCAACAAGGAATTGGTTATCATGAAGTTACAATTTTATGTTCTAAGTTAATTGGTGTTTATTTTTAAATGCCAGCTTTTAAATATTTTTAAAGGACAAAAGTATATTTTTATTACAATGGATTTTGAATGCAGACATGCTTTTTATAATATCCTTTTCTGTGAAAGTTATTAATTATATATTTTTCCTAAGCATTCCTGCTGTTTATTTTGGTGTGTTAGGGGTGTATTTGGTTTAAACGATAAGGCAGACATAGATTGGGGATTTTAAAATAAATATGGAACAGCCCAAAACATTGATCAAGAGAATCCTGTTAATTATTAAAGCCTTAAACGAATAAATATAATTAATGTTGTAATTATTAAACATATTATATAGATCCCCATTTGATTACTTTCTAAAATTAGTTTTATTATAAATTGCCAAGTCTTTTGGAATTGTCATTTTAAGACAGGGAGTAGTTTTTGCCTTCAGTGTATGTTTATAATTTAGGTTTTGGATGTAAATGGTTGCCACTGATAGGTAGGTCTGCGTTGGATTTTTCAAACTCATTTTAAAATATAATATTTCTGGTTTCGCAGCTATCTTCAGGAGTCTCAGGACAAAGGTAAGTTTTCAAGTTTGCTTAAAGTTTTGTTTTTCACCCCCTTGGTGAGATTTTCAGTAGCATAATCTAACATATCCTGAAATTTGATAGCTGGAATCAAGCCTTAAATTTCTGTGTTAAATAGTTAGACCTTCAAGATGAGAGTGCTAGCTCCCCCTGCTGAGAGAAGAATTAAAAGGCATAGGCAGACACCCTGCAAAGCCTTCTGAATCAGAAGGCTTAGTTAACATTCTGGGGTGGGATGTTTCCCGGAAGATGCTATGACAGAAATGTGTTGGGTAAGGTACACATGCCTGCAGCTACGTCTGGTAGAATCTACCAAAGCAGAGGTGAGAGGTCAGCTCTGAGCCTGGGACCCTACAGAGATGAGAGCCTGTGCCTAGGTGCTCACAGGTGAAGTTTTTGACAGATGTTTTTAAAACAGGATAAATGTTTGCTTGAGAACATGAGAAAAATCTTTTCCAAATGGTACTTTCAAGTTTTCTTGTGGTTCTTTTGATTTGAACAACATATGTGCTATAGACATGGTTCCATGTTTTGGAAGTATGTGAGGGTGCTAGTAACCTGATCGCCTCTCTCATAGCTGAGAGATGGCTGCTTAGCATCCTGGACACCAGAGCAGGAGGGCGTAGGGAGCCCACTGCTTCTTGCCTGCAGTTCTGGAGGGAGGCTGGCTACAGCCCTTATCTCCATGACGCTGAATCACAGGTCACAACTTACAGTTTACAGAGACTGGGAGAGGGGTCACAGCTGACTGTGGGTTTGGGGAACAGTCTGGCTCCTTCTGGGTAGCTCATACTTGCGCTGGTTGTGAGTGAGAGGGTAACAACAGTGTCGGAAAACCAAGTACTTAGGTGGACAAGCCTAAAATCAGTTCAAAGGAAGTCACGGTTTCTTTTCACATTCCGTCATTGAGATCTCTGTGATTGAAAGAGAATGTTATTCTACTTAAGATTTTTAAAACTATCAAATCAAGAGCAGAACAGGACACTTCTCCCACTAGGGCAGTGCAGCCTGAATTATGGGTGTAATCATGTCATGTTCTGCTTAGTGGAATTATAGAAATTAACTTGTCCTTATGTGTTTTAATTATGATAACTTTTGTATAACATAGTATTTAAGGATTAATATTAGAGATTAGATTCTGTCTCTCTTCTGAAAAGGAGTTTTTGTTCCAGTGATTATTTATGGAACTGTCATTGTGGCTTAATTATTTGCACATTAAAAATATTTCTAACACTGAAAAAGCATGATAATATGAAGTCATTGTGTGATTGCACGTGGTTGGTAATAGCGTAGACATTCCCCTTGGTATTTTGTTTTAGCACTTGTTCAGGTGTGTGGATATTAAAATTACATTACTGAGATTCATTCTTTGTCTCCAAAGAGAATGAAGGTTTATATAGTGTTTGGTAGAAAATAAAAAATGATCTTTGAGTAAGAGTTCAAATAATGTTGAATTCAGAGATTTTCCATAATCATTTTCCTCCAAATAAGTCATTTGTAGTTCAATGCTGCTGGATTGAGTTAGCTAATCACCAAGAGTGCAGGTTCAAAAGTTAGCCTGTGAATAAATGAGACGTATACCTTGGAGAAATATGAGAAGCTGTGTAATTCTATGCCAAGCTTTGTTGTAAGAGCTCTTCTGTCTATACTTGTTGGGAATAGAAGGGAGGGCAGACGTATTTGTTGCAAAGCAAATGTTCAAGATACATGTCTTCTTAAAAATCGGAATTTATTAGCATTTCTCTTTTGGTAGAGCTGCCCCAACCACTTCTAACTTCACCCCAGGAGTTTGGATTGTTTTCCTTCAAGGGGATATGGGCAGAATTCCCTTTTCATATTTCCCTGCTTCCCTCTCACTCTCTCTTTCTCTCATTCTCATGAATATGGGGTACAGATGAAGTGATAAGAAGCTGTTTTCTTCCTGCTTGCCTATACCCCTATTTATTATACAAACTCTCATTTTAAAAAATGACAGTTAGGTACCATTTTAATATCATTGGTGAGAGAAAAAAAGGATCAAGTGGAGAGAAATATAGCAGGTTGACTCAGATTTGTCATTTCTCACAAGCACTTCTTGCTTGGTCCACCTGCCATCTTGCCTGTTTTATCTAAGTGTGGCTTTTTGTATCCTTCAGAGTTGTACAAGCCAGAAGAACGATCTAAAGCTAGTTTCCTGATTAGAGTGCAGCCCAGTGCTAGAAAGGGTCCTCCTGAATGTGACCACAGGCACTGGAACTGTACTCTGTGATTGCTTGAGACTTGTTCCTGCCCCTTTACAAGGCCTTAAGTCTCTTAAGACTGACTGAAAACACTTCTTATGACATGAGAATGCATCACTATTAAAAACTGCTATTAACTGATTATTAGCTAGTATTTTTACCAGAAAGTATATGTACATAACATTTAACTTATATACTGTAGTCCTATCTTGAGCTTATGTTAGCCTCATCTTACTGCAGTCATGGTTTAAGTGTAAGTGGTTTATTTATTGACTGAATGATTGAAATAGGTAATAAGAAAATACTGGGGTTTGACATATGCCAGGTGCACAGCCAATAGTCAGTGAATACATATTCTGAGATTCAGTTTCAGTTGTCAGG
The DNA here is from genome assembly GCF_030435755.1 of Ochotona princeps. Lineage (NCBI taxonomy): Eukaryota > Metazoa > Chordata > Mammalia > Lagomorpha > Ochotonidae > Ochotona > Ochotona princeps. The sequence continues at coordinate 27,425,160 of NC_080851.1, forward strand.
AAGATTTGAGTTAGTCTTGCTTCATAAGGAATTTTTTTTTAAAGATTTATTCATTTTATTACAGCCAGATATACACAGAGGAGGAGAGACAGAGAGGAAGATCCTCCATCCGATGATTCACTCCCCAAGTGAGCCGCAACGGGCCAGTGCGCGCCGATCCGAAGCCGGGAACCTGGAACCTCTTCCTGGTCTCCCACGTGGGTGCAGGGTCCCAATGCATTGGGCCGTCCTCGACTGCCTTCCCAGGCTACAAGCAGGGAGCTGGATGGGAAGTGGAGCTGCCGGGATTAGAACCGGCGCCCATATGGGATCCCGGGGCTTTCAAGGCGAGGACTTTAGCCGCTAGGCCACGCCGCTGGGGCCCATAAGGAATTTTAAAATAATTTTGGGGGGAATTATCAGTTACTGTAAGAAGGGTCTGCAAAGTGATGGGACACAAATAGTTCAAGAGAATATCTTTCAAACTTGTAAGATATTAATTTCTACCATTTAAAAACTATAAATATTTTGCTTTAGATGCTATAGCTATGCAACTCATTTTCTACTTTAAAATCCTTTAGTTGCAGAAAATTTTAGTGAATTTTTAAAAAAGATAATTTTTTTGAAAGTCAGAATACACAGAGAGAGATATTTTCCATCCACTGGTTCCAGGAGCTTCTGGGTTTCCCTCAAGGTGCAAGGATCCAAGACTTTGGCCCATCCTCCACTGCTCTCCTAGGCTATCAGCAGGAGCTGGATCAAAGGGGAAGTAGCTGGAACTAGAACTGGTGCCCCTTGTGGGATGCTGATGCTGCCCACGGAGGATTAGCTTACCACACCACCACACTGCCCCATATTTAGTGGATTTTGCTCCTAAGACTCCATTGATACTGTTAAATATACATCTATTTACTTGGAAAATGACTTCCTTCCACCTTCTCATTGGTAAGTTTATTATGAGAGTATTCACTACTTTGTGGTTGGTTGGTTTGAATCAGCAGGATAGGTAATTAAGAAGGGATCCAGTATGGTATGTATTATAGTTTCTCCTAAAGGCATCGCAAAGAATACCAAAGAATTCCCGAATTTGGTTGATGTTTAATGTCCCTTCCTTTATTGCTCCCAACAAGACATGTGTATATTTTCCTTGGAAAGCTAGCTCTATTGTGGAATCTGAGGGAGTAAGTTGCAGCTTTTTCCTCCTAACACTCCCCTCCACTACTGGCTTTGCACACACTCGGCAAGCATGTTTGAGATCCCTGGAGATGCCCAAGAATTGTCTTCTGGGAGCAGTGCTCGGGCCATTCTAGCCTCCTTTCCCAGCTCTGCCTCGCTTCAGTGCAAGAAATATCTTTGTGGTCAGTCTGCCATCAGTTAGGCTTCCTGTTTTTGAAACATTTGGAGGAGAATCCTGTTTGTGGTGCCTTGGAATCCTCACAATCTGAAGAATTAAACTTCCCTTAAGAAATGACAAGTTCAATGCTTCATTCTGCATTTGTAGCTGTGTATTATTACTTCTGAAATTAGTCTGGACATGTAAACTGAATAGTGAATTAGAAACGAGTGTGTTTCAGTTGAATAAATTTCTCCCACTAATTTATCTTTTATGATGTGTAAGATGGACCAGTTATCCAAATGGTAGACATAACATTTAGTTCCACATGTAACTGGTTGTGTTCAAGATAGGCCTGGAGTTGACAGAGCAAGCAGCAGTCAATCACCTTAACTGGTTGTGGTGATCAGGACTGCTCAGTTGCTGTTGGACCCTATCTCCAGGCATTTCAGCAAATGCTAATTAATGATGAGTCCCATAAAAGGAAAGGATGGCTCGCAGTTATTTGAACCCCACTATTATAACTTTACAAATAGCTTCCAGAGAAACACGCTGCTGAGGTCCACTCACGTCTTGATTTTACTGTGATATTTAAGCTGCCACTGAAACCAGAGGAAGGAAGCCTTGGATCATTGTCTTTTACACCGTTAACTTTGTATCATTAATTAAACTTCTGAAAGTTGCAGAATGAATCAAATGAATTTCTAGGGAAACAAGAAGCCGTATTAATGAGCACCAACCCCGTAATTATCCTTGTGAGTACATAACAGGGACACATTCATGTCTTCTCTTTGTGCAATAACTTTTACAAAGAAGTATTTTTAAACTGATCATTAATTTTATGACCACAGAAATGAGATGCAAAATTTATGCTGTTGTCATTGGCACAGGCTCAAGGCACTGCTGACATTATGTGTGATTGTAATAGAACGGCTGCCAACTAATGATTCTGAAGACATTTCATTTGAGCATGCTTTTCTCTTAGATGTCTGATTAGTCTGTAATGCTTTCAATTATGTCTGTAAATTGTATTGGATACATTTACCTGACACCCATTGTTGATTTGGAGTTCAGTTTTCTATTACATAAACACAAGTTGAACATTTGCTTTTTAATTTATACAAGTCTTTGCAGGTAGAACTGCAAATACTCAGTCCCTGGGGAGGAAAAAAAATTGCTTTGCACTACTCAACAGCGACCCCTGTGTTCAGTTGAAGTTCCTTCTGAGCAGCTTTTAAAAACCAAATTAGGGAGGCAAAGTGGGGGTGTATCCTCACTAAATAGCAGGATGAAGAGGACCACGCTGAAAGACAGTGAGTCCTTTCCACTGGCGGCGGTTGTTGGAGGGGGCCTATCTGCCCAGGTACCGCGTGCTCTTTACTTCTGACTTCTCTCAAAGCATGCTTGGGGGCGGTGGGCGGTGTGGGGTAAGTGGGGAGCAGCAGTCCTAGATACATATACACATTGTACCAACTTTTAAAAACAACACTTGCAGTTAGCAACATTTCTTAGCATGGGTTAAGTTGAAGACAATTTCACTTTAATAATATATAACCCAAAAATATTTTTTAGAGATTTATTCAACATGCTAATAACCATCTTATGTAGCATATTTTAAACTCTGATTAAATTTTATTGAGTTTAAAGCTTTCATAGCAAACTATTTTGCTATGTAATATACTAACAAGTATTCTATTGGTACAGGCATCTGTGGGCATATGTGTATATGCTAATATATACACACAGAAAATGTATAATAGAAATTATCAAATGATAATAGATCACTTCTGATTTTCAAAATATTTATGCTTAATTTTTCTGCTTATTTCCATATAGTTTTAGATAGATTTAACCCTGTCTATCCAAATTGTTTCTAAATCCTTTCATTATTCCTTTGGTTTTACTGTTGTTTATAGTCAAAATAACAAAATACGCTGTGTTAGGTTCTGGGAATTTGAAATATTCTCATACTTTTTTTTTCCATAGCAAGATTCCTTTATTAGTGTGTGATGTGGAATGCCTCAGAAATTTTACTCCATAGAAAGTCTTACTTCATTGAGAATATTAGAACATCTTATCAACTAAGAGTAACTGAGACTTTTTTGATCTCTACTATGTAATCTATGAACTGCTGTAATGTATTCACAATATTTTTACTAGCATTTGTGGGGTTCCTTCTTTTATCATGAATCAGTGCATGCTTCTTTTTCTAAGAGCATTGTAAGGGACCACTGGATGTTCTAAGGAGTATTTTGGGAATATGGGCGTATAGCCTAGAGGTTAAGATGCCCATGGTTCCATGTTGAAGTACCTGGATTCAGTCCCTGGCTTCAGCTACTACTGCTAGCTTCCCAGCTGTGCCAGTCCTGGGAGGCAGCATGGACTGGAGTATTTGGGTACCGCCACCCATATGGGAGACCTATGTTGAGTTCTCAGCTCCCAGCCTTGGCCATGTGATCATTGTGGACATTGGAGAAGTGAACTGGCAGGTGAGAGCTCTCTGTCTCTTTTTCTTGCCCAGGTCTCGTTTCCTCTCACAAACAATACTTTGGACATCTCTAAAGAAGGACAGATTAAGATCTGGAGAAGGTGTAGTGTCTGTATGTGTTCCTTGAAATTTTAAGTGTGAATTTTAGGGCACATGGTAGTATTATCTCTGCTCTGATTGTGTTACTATGAGATGTCCTCATTCTTTGCTGGAATAAGGTGACAGCGGCTCATGAAATGGCAAAATTTAAAGTAGCAGAAATGAGAACTTTTAAAATTATTTTAATAGTATTGCGTTAAAAGAGGCTATCTCCTGTATTAAAATATGGTGAAATGTAAGGTGACACCCACCAGAAGGGTGTTAGAAGGTGTGTTTTTGGAGAACCTAGAAACTTTAACTTGGATCTGCCAAGAACTGTGTCCAAAAGTAATGCCATACGCTTTCTGAGGTGGGGATTTTTGCCACATGTTTTGGTTAACTCTTGAGGTATCTGCTGTTCTCTTGAATTGTGAGCAATTTGATACTTTATATGGTATGAAACATGCATTTTTTCGTGTGTTTAATCTGGGTGATAACAGATTGTACTTGTGTGCAACAGGCTAACAAGAAATGTGATTCAGTGGGCTTTTTTTTTAATATATAATTTGTATTGGAAAGTCACATATACATAGAGGAGGAGAGACAGAAAGGAAGATCCACTCCCCATGTGGCTGCAGTGGCTGGAGCTGTGCTGATCCAAAGCCAGGAGCCAGAAGCCTCCTCCGGGTCTCCCGTGCAGGTGCAGGATCCCAAGTCCTTGGGCCATCCTCAACTGCTTTCCCAGGCCACAAACAGGGAGTTGGATGGGAAGTGGGGCCGTCAGGAGTAGAACTGGTGGCCATATGGGATCCCAGCACCTTCAAGGTGAGGAGTTTTTTTTTTTTTGTAAGATTTACTTTTTATTGTTTTAAAAGGCAAAGTTACAGATAGGAGGGAGAGGAAAGAGAGAAAATTAATCTATCTGTTGGTTCATGCTCCAAATGGCCTCAGTGGCTGTGGTTGGACCAGGCTGAAGCCAAGAGTTTCTTTTTGGTGTCATGTGGATGCAGGTGCCCTGACCACTTGGGCCATCTTCCACTGCTTTTCCAGGTACCTTAGCAGGCAGCTGTAGTGGGAGTGGAGTAGCCCCTCAGTGGTTTCTTAAAAAGTTGTTGGGGCAGGTGTTTGCGCTAGCAGTTGAAACACCTGTGTCCCATGTTGAAGTCTCTAGGTGTGACTCCTGGCTCTGGCCCGTGCCTCTAGCTTCTTGCTAAAGCAAATTCTGAGAGGCAGCAGTGCTAACTCAAGCAATTGGGTCCCTGCTACCTGTGTGGGTTAGCTAGTTCCTGGATTTGGTCTTTGCTTGGCTCAGACCCTTGTGGTCATTTAAGTGAGAGAACCAAAAGATGGGAGCTCTTTCCTCTTTTTGTCTCTCAAATAAGTATATTTAATTATTTATCTGAATATATCGAAAAAAACCCCCAAACCATAAAATGTTGTAGTGGAGAATGAAATGACCTAAAATAAGCCAATGAAAACAGGCCATTAAACCAACCAAGCCTTTTAAAATCAAGTAGGAAACTGGCCAGAAAATAGTGCTTGGTGTGTAAATCACCTGGCCTGAATTTAAAAGGATTATAAGGAATTTTGAGTTTTTCTGCACATAGGATTTCTGTAAAAATAATGCAAAAATTTTAGATCTATTCTGATGTAATCCTGTGATTTTTTTTAAAATGATAGTATGAAATGTTCATATGATTTTAGTTTCTCATCAGTTTTCAAATTAGTTTAAAAAATGGAATTATTTGAATCATTTTCTGTTGTACCTTCCACTTTATTACTAGAGCATTAATAAATATTTTAATTTTTATTTTATGTTTTTTTCCTTTAGAGACACATAAAGTTTTAGCCTGCTTCTGCTTTCTGAACTCTTCTTTAGGGACCACTGTAAATCTGAGACTGCCTTCTTTTGTGTTGTAGCTGTATTCTGACCTTCAAAAACTGCATCTCCATGAGAGTGAATATAAGCTGAGATGGGACCTGCTTTTGCCTAGTTTGAAAGGTTGCCATTTCCGCCCCCATGACTGTGATTCAGTTTGAAAGTTACCTCTCTGACAAAGTAATTGTGTTCTTGGGGGTAAAAGGTTTCTGTCATTCTTCTACAGGTGATGCGGAAGACGGGGATGAATATGACGACCCCTTCACTGGGCCTCTGGACACCGTGTCCTTAGCCTCGGAGCGATGCGATAAGGATGACGAAGGCCCCTCCGATGGTAGGTGATGTTTCCCCTGGGCCGCGATCCCTGATCTGATCCTCACACTCTCCCTCCCAGCACAGCTGTTTGCAGAGGTGGTGGTCTTTATCTGGGAGTCGGTCACTGCAGGGCTTGGGAGACCCCACCTTTCCTGGCCCTGGCTAAAGAGCAGAAGAGCTCTCTCTAGTGGTTCCAGCAAGATTTTCCTAAGTATGTAGTTGCTTCTTTAGTAATTCTTGACTAGAACTTTTAGGAGAAGGCTCGTCTCATTCTTTGAACATTATTAGTGACAGTCTGTTGGTTAATTTAATATGATCAGATTCTTGCTTAATTTTATTGTGCATCTTAATGGACTTGCTGTATTATTTATCTTATAAATAATGAAAAAGGTTTTTGATCTATTTTTTTTCCTGAAAACTTCATAGAAAATGAGTTCATAAAATATTAAATTAATTATTGCCACACTGCCTTTTCACATTGAGACAGGATTTTATCAAACACTTCTTTTGATATACATTTTCATTTTTCTGATTGTCACTTAAAGATGCCCTGCACTATGCAATGGGATTATTGTGTTTTGTATTAATTAGCAGCAAAAGTTGACTGGTTGTCTCTTAGTAATTTCTAGAGACTATTGAGCATTGTCGAAGTTGTGAAACTTATTTTTAGCCACGCATGTACTTTCTCTGTCATAACCGGTTGAATACAGCTGTATCATAGAAATCTTACAAGGGTGACACATAGTTATAAATTAAGAATGTATGTCAATAAATTAGCCATGCATATTAATTTGTGGCAGTGAAAGTTTCGCATAGACACAGAAGTGAGTAATGCCTTCTGCCACGACACGATGATCAAACTGTGCAGTTCCATCTCTAAATACAATTGCTGAATGAAAATATGCTTCCTGCAACAGAGCACTCCACATTTTATGTTATCCAGATTATTCCCCTTGGAAACATAAATTGCTTTTATGAGGTATAAAATTATGTCTATTGCAGAACAGGGATAAGTCAAGTACATGCATAAGTGATAAACATTCTAACCACTGATTCAGAACAAAACAATCCGTTTTTCTACATCTAAAACTTTGTACAATGTGTGGTAATAATCATATCCATTTTATGTTAAATTTTACACTTCGGCAAATATTTAATTCCTGTTTTTAAAGGAGGGCTCTTCTTTTCTCTTCCATTCCCTTTCTGCCTTTTAAAGAGATGAGCGTTTCTTCTCCCTCACACTTTTTATCCAAAACCAGAGCATCATCCCATCTAACCTCATCTTCAAAAGTATTTTTACTAGAAAAGGTTTCACAATTAATGAAATAGTATTTTCAGGCAAAACAAAGGCTTATTATTTAAGTTGTACTATTTTTCAAATACGTCATTATTTTGCTTCTCTGTAGAAGGTTGGTGAGATGTGAATGAATGTGTGTGTGTGTACACTCGTATACAGAGAGAATATTTATACTCCACAGAATATAAACACGCACAGTATACTCAGAGAATGTATACATATTCATACACAGAAACTGGGTATTTCTCTAAGTAGCAAGTGTTTTTATGCTCAGGATAGCATTATGTACATTCTTTAAGAAACTCTACCCTTAAAAATATTTCTCTATTTAATTATCTAGAGGGGCGCGAAGCCCTCTAGTAATTTGTGAGAAAGCATGACTTGCTGTTAATCATACATTGATATGATTATTGTGCCTTCTTTGTTCAGAGTAAATGGTTTATCAACCATTTTCATCACCAGAATTTAGGATATACATTAATATTATAAAAAGGTTTGTTATTGAAAGATTACTTTATCATGATTTGACTATTAAATAACACGTATAACATCAATTTTTGATGGAAACCAATCGAACTGTTAGTATTTAAGAAAATTTTAGGTTATTCATTTTTGATATATAGATCACATTATTTTGTTAGTTTTACATGTTCTTTTAAGAATATTATAAATTGATTTGTAAACTTTCACCTGAACTTTTAATTTCTGTAATAACTATCAAGTCATCACATCCATAACTTAAAATTGGTGTGTGTTTTCTTCTTGGCTGGAAAAGTTTTTCCTTTAATATGTGACCTCAGACTAATGATGTGTTAATTATAAAAAGAATAAAGCATTTAACAGTAAGCATAACCAAATTAATACAGGTCACCAAAAGCACTTTTATTAAATCAGATTGTTGTTTTGTCTTTTTGACTTTTACTTTATGGTAGGCACTAACAAAGTATCTGATCTTTGATGGATTATAAACTCTAAACATGGTATGTATTTTTCATAATGCTAATGTAATTTTCTAGGTATTGAAAAGGTCAAACTTGCACATCTCTGTGTGCATTCTAAGTCTGTCTTTCCCTTCAATATTTCTTATTCTCCGTTCTCTGGTTCAAAAGTTCACCCAGTTCCCAAATGGCCACCTAATTTTCCAGTTATTCCCTCAAGCCATATGTGTTTTGGTTTCTTTATGGTTTATTAGGTACTGTAGGAAAGTAGCATAAGTTATATCTTCTAATGAAATTCAAGCACACTTCAGTGAGGCTTCCACTTGATTGCTGGTAGCAATTAAATCACAGCCAAGGAGAATAATGTATGATCTCACAAGGCCCAGACACCCTATAGATGTCGGATGGGGAGGAAAACAGAAAACAAGGTCTCCAAGCCCCTGCCAGACACGCTGCTTCCAGCCTACCCTGTTGTTGTTGTTGTTGGCCAACTGCCTGACTGATAGCAAAATCATAACTAGCTGTATGCTGACAGGCAGAGTTCACGGGTAGGTTATTGTGAGCTGATAAAGGGGTAGATGGAGTTTTGATTTTCGCATTGGACCTTGGTCCACCAGATTAATGGAATTTCAATGAGAGACACGAGTAGCCACAGCTTTGTCAGAGAAACAGATGGAGATTCTATAGTCATGTCTACTCATTAATACTAGTTGCCTGAAAGGTGTGCTGTTTCTCGATACAAAAGAGTTGATATAATTGATTTTTGAGTGGTACATTGAAAAAAAAATGTGCTTTATTGATGATTAGAATTGTAACAGAAATGGTAACAGTTTTTTTTCCTATGCCTTGTAGCATAAAAGTGTCAGATTTTTATAATTTTTTCCTCTTTTTTTTTTGGAAACACTTACTTTTAAATTTTTTTTTGAGGAACAATTTTTTTTAAGACCAATAGCGAAAAGGAAAATAAAACTGACCTGCTAAATGATCTCTTAGGAAACTGAGTAGGAGTCTGGATTTTAGGTATAAGTGAGCCTGACTGTTCTATTTTCATTCTGATGTAGCAGTATTTAGAAGAGAGCATATGTATTAGAAGCTTCCCTTATTAGCTTTATGCTTTATTTTTTGTTCAGAAAATATAAAAACAAATCATGGTGGTTCTGAACTATTGTAGATCATTGTTAGAAGCTCAGTGCTATCATGTAGCTGGATATATTGGGATGTTAATATGAATGGTTCATGTCAGTAATCAGATACAGTTAAAGACAATGAGAGTTAAAGCCATAAGCAGGAATCTCTGTTATTGTGCACATGTTGAAACATTTTGATCACTAAGGGAGTAGATGTAGGACAGCCTTTCTATGCTATGGAATGACTTGGGTTTCCATTTTTCTATTCAGAAATACTTTTTCATTCATTTTCATTGTTTGTGAAAGAAGACTTCTAACCATATAATGCTGGGGGCAGTCCCTGAGGTGAGGCAAAAGGTTTAGTGAGCGAGAAGACATATATTGGCTCTGCCGTCGATGATAGGTCGAAGGGTCCCAGTGGACATTTGTCACAAATCTGATTCAGTCCTAGACCATAATCGCTTTGCGGATAAAAATCTGCAACCTCTGGGGTGGGAATGTAGGAAGACTAAAAAGAAGAAGATATAAAATAGCAGTTTGTCATCCTGGTATCTGCCTAACAAAAGTATTTCCAGTCAGTATAGGTGTTGAAAGCTGTGGTCATTGTCAAGGATATCAGGATTTTGTAAAAAAGTATCGTGGAGAGTGGAACTATTCTGCAAAGCCTGGGAATTAAAAAAGGCTGAACTATTTTAATCAATGTATAATATTAGATAATGTTGCTTTATCATTTTTGGTATGCCTTTTTTTTAAAAAAGAAAATCCAATGTATAATGATTTGGCTTTATACAATATGGAAATCACTTATCCCAAAAGATTGCTTAGAAAAGGATCATGTCTAACATGCCTGTAAATGAGCGCTCACCGTGCATCTAAAGGAGACTTAGATATGAATCCATATGCATGCACACATGTACACTTAATGTGCCAAACTTTGAGGATTTTTTTGTGGAGGGGGAGCAAAAAATAGGTATAGCACTGATCATTTCTTGTAAAAGCTGAGGGATAGATGTTTTTTCCCTGAGTCATCAGTCGGCAACAGCGATGCTGAAAACTAAACAGAGGCAGATGTGATGCAGAGAGTTAAAGCTGTTGCTGGGGAAGCTTGCACCCAAGATTGGCAGGCCGGGTTTGAATCCCAGCTGCCCAGGGCATCTGGGAGGCAGTGACCCAGGTTCTTGGGTTCTTGGCACCCACGGAGTTCCTGGTTCCTGGCTTCAGACTGCCCTACATGACTCTGTTAGGCTTTGCAGGAGTGAACCAGTCTTTCCATGCTGACACCATGTTCTGTTTTCCAAATAAATTAATAAATAAGTAAATAAATATTTTTTTTCATAAGTGGATCTTTTAGAGTATTTTTCTATGATTACATTGCAGGCTTTGGCACTTAAATTATATTTTTGTATTCTGAGAATTTAGATTGATTTGCAGCTTGTACATATTTTGTGTGTGTACCACATATTATTATTATATTTGTTTTAAATTTTTTGGATTACTTCAGTATACCAAATTACCAGCTTCTTTACTAGTGTAAGAACAATGCCATTTTGTATTTTGCACAATTTCAGGTAATTTGGTAGAAGGAGGGGACTGTAGTTTGGGAAAGTTATAAGAAGTAGAAAATATTTTTCTCTTATTTTCTTTTCTCTTTTGTTTTAGAAGATGTTTTTAACACTCATGATACGTTTTGTGTGAATGGTGCTATAAAATTCACATGTAAAACTTTTTTTTGATGCAAAATGTTTGATAGTAAGAAAAGCACACAGGTTGAAGATCATCTTCTGAGGAGTTTTTGCTTTTGATTGGAAGACTATATCAGAATAAAATAGCAGGCAAAACAGAGCAAAACAAAGCAGGCTAAATAAGAACAATTGCAGAGGTAAGAAAAACCAAAATTACGAAAAACAGTACATGTTTAATCCAGTAAACCAGTACTTGTTTTTATAGTACACAAATAGGGATGCAAGATTTCTTGATAGGCCAATAGAAGATCCAAAGATGAATCAGATAAATTCCTTTTTCCAGGAAACATGTAATTAAGGTGAAAAGAAAAGATAATCACCTACAATAAGGTAATTAGCAATTTAAGTTAGGTAAGGAATATTCCAGAAGTAAGAAATGCTGTGTTTTGCATTGTCTCATTGATTTGGTCTATACCCAGGCAAATAATTGGTTTCATTGATTTTACTCCCTGATTTGTTGACTCAATCAGTTATATGTTCTAGCCGTAGGTGAAATAAACCAAGGTATAATATTTGTAACTAAATTTTAAGAGATGGTAGGGTAAGTTTTTGAGGGAGAGACTGTTATTTGAATTTCGAGTGGGTTGAAGTTTGTTAGGGAGTGTGGGAAAAAATGCTGAAGTGAACCATGAGAGTGGAAGCCCAGAGGCCATATTTTTCACATTCATTGATGATCGTATTGTTACCCAGGAAGCAGTCCTTTCTGCATTTTGAAATTCTGGTTTGTGCAGCAAAGGGTTTGGAACAAGTATGTGCTTAGAAAATTCCCTAAGCACTAATTGCTTGTGTATACATTTCAGAATTAAATATCCAGGTGGCAATGGGATGAGTTGCCTGACGAAGACAGATTGTACAGGTAGTAGCCAGTGGGAAGGGAGGAGTGGTGGGGGTCTTGGAGATGGTACACAGTGTCTGATGGGAACTAAATGTCAAGTAATGCTCAAGAGTTTACTTTAGATTTGGTGGCCATTAGGAGCTCCCTGAAGTAATACATGGATGTGATGTTTACAAATATGATGGCTGTTGTCCTGGCACATCATGTAGGTTGAACTAAGGCAAAGAGACCATCTAGAGGAGGTAGCAAGCTAAATGCTTTGCTGTATTATTTGTTTGCTGCCTTGACAGCATAACTGAAGTAGATACTATTTGAGAAAACTTAGGAAAAGAGAGGTTGTATGAGATGCAGTGACACAGCTAGTAAGCAGCAGAACTGAAATTGGAATTCATGGTCATTTGATTCTGCAGATAATGCCCCGCTCACAAAATCATGACTTTTGTTCCCTTCCCCAACTGATACCTCTGCTTTGCTTCGGGAAATGTTGATGAGAGCCTAGGCTAGCACAGTGGGTTTTGCCTGGGAGAGTGGTGGATTTTCTAGCCCCTTGTTCCTCCAGGTGTGACCAGCAAACCAACAGCATCAGGATCACGGAGGAGCTTGTTAGAAAAGCTGAGTTTCTGTGCTTGTCCAGAATCTGAACTAGCATTGTAACAGAACCCCAAGGAAGCAACAAAGTTGGTGGGAGTGGGGCTTCACTTGCTCTCAGCTCTGCTTGGAGTCTTCTGCTGGGTCTTCACCATTCCCGTCTTTGCTACTTTTGTTTGCAAGGAATTACTCAACTTAAAAAAAAAAAAAAAAAGATTTATTTATTTGAAAGGTAGGGTGATAAAAATGGAGAGGAAGAAAGAGAAAGAGTGAGGAAAGAGGAGAGATCTTTTCTCTCATCTGCTGGTTCATTCCCCAAATAGCTGCAACACCCAGGGCTGGGCCCAGCTGAGGCCAGGAGCTGGGAACTCACTCTGAATCTCCCATGTGGATGGCAAGGGCTCAGGTACTTGGGACATCCTCTGTTGCTTTCCCAGGTACATTAGCAGGAAGCTGGATCGGAAGTGGAGAAGCCAGGAGTAGAACTGGCTCTCAAATATGGGATGTCAGTTTCACAAGTGCAGCTGAAGCAGTCCCTACTCAGATTTTTTACTCAGTGATGCTTTCTTCTCTTTATCTGTGTCTCTCTAGTTCTAATTTAAAAAAAATTTTAAAATTAGTTTTTACTTTTTAACTCTGCTTTTTAAATGCTGCTTGAACATTTATGTATACATTTTTGTGCGTGTGTGAACATAGTCATATGTTTTCAGGTCTCTATATGCAGGAGTATAATTTTTGGACCATATGATACATACAGGTTTAACTTGTTGGGGAATTTCCAAGCATTTTCCTGATGAGAACTTCATTTTATGCTCCCATTAGCTCTGCTGGAGGGTTTTGACTCCTCCACACCTTCAACACTTGTTATTATCTGTTCTTATTTCAGTGGTCCTAGTGGATGGAAGGCAGGACTGGAATATGGTTTTGATTTACATTTCTCTAACATCTGATGATGCTGATTATCTTTTTATGTGTGTATTGATCATCTGTCTGTCTTTGTAGAATGTTTACTGAGATCTTCCTCAATGTGGGTATTTGGCCCTGGGGCTAAGATGCCCCTGGGAAGCCTGCTTCCCTTGTAAAGCCTCTGGGTTTGAGTCACCTCTCTGCTTCCAGTCTAGATTCCTGGTGATGCACATTGTGTGGGGGCAGCAAGTCATGGCTCAGATAGTGCTGCCCATGTGGGAGACCCAGAATGAGTTCCAGATTCCTGGCTTTGGCATGGCTTGGTTCACATTGTTTCAGACATTTGGGGAGCAAACTAGTTAATGGAAGGTTTCTCTTTGTCTCTGCTATTGAAATAAATGTAAAAAATCTTAAGAAGCAAACAAAGATGAGATACTGCTTGTGGTGCCTGCATCCCATATGGAAGTGTCTGGATTAGTCTCACCTCTGCTCCCAGTTCTAAGCTTTCTGTTTATGCACATCCTGAGAGGCACCAAGGGATGGATCAAGTATTTAGGTGTCTGCCATGCATTGGGAGACATGAATTGCTCTGACCTGGTCCCAGCTGTTGCAGATATTTAGGGAATTGACCAACAAATGCCTGCAACAGCTTGAGTGTGCCAAGCCAAAGCCAGAGGGCACTTAATCTGGGTTTCCCACTTGGTGGCAGGGGGCCAACTACTTGAGCTGTACCTTTCACGATGCACCTTAGCAGGAAGCTGGAAATGCTTTTTCCTTAAGTGTTTTTAACTCTAGACTAGGTGATTTTCTAAAAAAAAAAAAAAAAAAAAAAAAAAAACAAAGATTTATTTATTGTACTTGAAATCCAGAATTAGAGTGAGGGAGGGAGGGAGGTGGTGGAAGAGAGAGAGAGAGAGGGAGAGATAGAGAAATCTTCCATCTGCATGTTCATTTCCCAATTGACCGTAACAGCAATAGCTTGGTTAGTATGAAGCCATGAGCCGGAAGGTTTCTCTAGGTCTTCCACGTGGGCCATCGTGAACATTTATGGCTCCTTGGGGCCATCTTCCTTTGCTTTCCCAGACCATAAGCAAAGAGCGAGAGCTTGATCAGACATGGAACAACCAGGACGTGAACCAGCACTTGTGTGGGATGCCAACGCTGCAGGTAGAGGATTAGCCTGGCACACTATCGCATAAAGACATCCAGAACAACCTCTTTACCTTTTAGTACTACCTCTTGAGTTTTTTTTTTTTTAAATTTTGGACATGTTCATCACTTTGTTTAATGCTAAAAGAGGTTAATAAACATAATATTTACTATCAAAAATACTAATAAATCTTACCATGGGAAAAGATACATACATCTATTTCAGACATTGAATAGGACTTGTTTGGTATTGGTATCCTGGGATCTATACCCTGGAATATATGTGTGCTATAAACCTTTAATGTGCTTATGATAGGATTTCTTTCTGAAAAGAAAAAAAATTTTTAGGAGACAAAGAATTGATTTTTAAAATAGGTAGTAAGAAAGGGTAATGATGTTGTACATTTTAGGTGGAATGCTAGGCGGAATAAAAGTTTCATTCAACAGATTTTACTGTTAGTTATGTTAGGCCATGGGGAATAAAATGATTGATATGTTGTTGCCTTTTTAAGGACCCTATAAATTAGTAGAGGAAAGAGGGATGCAAATATTAACTGTAATTTAAGGCAGATGGGTATCATCACCACTACAAAAAAGCAGAAGGAGAAAGAAGCTAATTGCGATTGGAATGCAGATAGCCTTGACATTGGGGCCTGCATTTGAGTCAGATCTGGCAGAATAAAAGACTTCAACGTATTGCACGTAGAGGTAACTGCATTTCAGATTTGTGAAACCATATGGTAAAGGGGTGTGTCAGTCAGGGATCTTCTAACAAACTGGATAGAAAAATAAACCCAGATCAAACTGGTTTAAGCAGAACGTAGAAAGAAGATCTTATTGACTTGCCTGTGAGAGGAGGCAGCTGTCATCACACTTCGTGTCCCTTGCATGTAGGTAGGTAGTTCAGCTGTAGAGAGTAGCCTCACTCCCATTTTGATTTCCTCTGTGTAACTTCCTGCGAAACAAGCTATAACTATGAAATTGTTGAGACAGAGATGACCAGCCAGCAGCAGCATCTTAGATATTTTCCGTCAGCTTAGTAGCCCCTTAGAAAGAGGGATCTCTTTGCAGTTGTCATAGGAGTCCTAGGCTTGGGTCATGTACCCATTCTAGATGAGTCACTATGACGTCTGTGTGTGTTGCTCAGACTGTCCTGTATTGAACCACTAAGAGTGGGGAGAGAGGAGCAGGTGTTGTGGCACTGTGGCGTAAGCTACCACCTGCATTCCATTTCTGAAGGTATGGGGTCCAGCCTGCATTCCCTTCCCATCCAGCTTCCTTTTAATTCAAACTCTGGGAGGAGTAGGTGATGGCCCAAGTATCCGGGTTCCTGCCATTCGCATGGAAGTTGGGGTGGAGTTCCGAATCCTGGTTTCAGCCAGGCCCAGTCCATCTCTTGCATGCATTTGGGAGGGTGAACTAGAGGATGAAAGGGCTCTGTCTCTCTGTCTGTTTGACTTTCAAAAATATTAATACATAAGGAAAACATGTCTCATTGTGTTAAATAAAAATAGAAAGAGAGGGGTGTTGGTATCTTTACTTGAGCCACATGAGACTGGGGGAATGTACCATCCTGCAAAGGAAAACTGAGGTGGTCTAAAACAAAGAAGCAATTGAGAGCAAAAGCAAATACCCACTACAAGGCAGGGTATGTGAAATTCTCGCTAAGTTTAGATGGTATAGAATCTGGTGTTGAGAGAAATAGAAAGCGTGATTGTGGTAGTCAGAAGCCTTTCAAGTTCATTAGAGGAAAATCCTGTCATTACAACAATAGGCTGCAATTGTTATTTAGCCTCCTAAATTTTGAACCTCATTATAGAGAGAAGAGATGAAGGCAAAACAAACACACTCACTCCAGAAAGAAAGAGGCCCAGCATGGTAGCCTAGTGGCTGGGGTCCTCACCTTGCATGTGCCGGGATCCCATGTGAGTGCTGGCTTGTGTTCCAGTCACTCCACTTCCCATTTGTCTTCCTGTTTGTGACCTGTGAAAGCAGTAAAGGACAGCCCGAAGTCTTGGGACTCTGCACTCTGGCTCCTGGCTTCGGATTAGCTTAGTTCCGGCTGTTGTGGTCACTTGGGGAGTGAACCAGCGGACGGAAGATCTTACTCTCTGTCTCCTTCTCTCTGTAAATCTGCCTTTTCAATAAAAATAAATAAATCATTTAAAAAATGTTGTTAAGGCTAACTGTAGACTGGATAATTTATCATTATGTTATTGATTTATTTGAAATCTTCAAAACTTTGCTAAATGTTAATTTTTCAATTAGTGAGAATCTTTTTAAATTTTAAACTGGTTTACCATTTAGTTATTTCATCCTTTCTTTTTAAAAAGCATTTATTTATTTGAAAGGCAGAGTAACAACCAGGGCTTGGCCAGGCCGAAGTTGGGAGCCAGGAATTCCATCTTGGCTTCCCAAGTGGATCTCAGGCACTTTAGTAGCTGGGCCATCATCCCTCGCCTTCCAGGCACATTAGAGGAAAACTGGGTTGGAGAAATTGGAGGCAGGACTAGATCCTAGGTGCTTCAGGCATCCCTTAAATGATACAGTTGTCCTTTGAGGGCAAGTAGCTTGACCCTGTGCCACAATGCCAGCCCCTCTTCTTTCTCTCTGGCATTGTTTGGATAGAAAGAACTAAATAGATGAACCAGTTGGTTTTATGTTTCATTTAAAAAATCATTTGAGGGAGAGAACAAGAGAACACCCTCTACCATATGCCGCTTACCTCCCCACTGTCTTCAAGTGCTGGACCAGGCTGAGGCTGAAAATCGGAGCTGGGAAGTTGGTGCAGGTCTCTGAGGTTGGTGGTCAGCACCTGATTGCCTGAGCCATCACTGCTGCCTCCTGGAGGCTGCATTAGTGAAGAGGAGGGGTCTGGAGCAGGTGTCAGCTCAAGCTGGGGCACTTTGAAATGGAATGTAGGAGTCCTAACAGCAGGGAAATCTGGGAAATATTTTCTGGCTCTGCATGTTGCCACTTTTGGACAAAAGAACTGAAAGTAGGGTTGAGACTGTCTTAGGAACATGAGGAGTTTGCCAAGGGTGTGTGCCTACACAGATAACCAACACACTTACATGTAAGTGGACCAGGCCAGATTCTGTTTCTTTCCCAGTGCAGAGACACCTTGGTAGCTGAGGATCAATAGCTATACCTGTGCTTGTGGTGACCAACAGAAATGATAACGGGTTAGATTATTACCATAGAAGTAAACAGTAAAGTTTGGGTTTGGCCAAGAAATCAAGTATCACATTGTTAATTATAAATGTTGATTTAACAGCTTAATCAACTAAAGATAAGGAATTACAAAGAATGAATCAAAAGATAAAGCATAGCTTGTTATGGGAGGAGGGCTGGAAGCGGAGAATAAGAGAAGGACCTGACCAGACGCTTGTTGGTGAGTGTGGTGGGTTAGGCCAGAGGGGAGTGAGCCAGTGAAGGGGGTGTGAAGAACCAGCCCGTGCTGGACTGCGTGACTTGGGTGAACCCTGATGCTCAGCTGCCCTGCTCCAGGTAGTGAATGTGAGAAAGTGGATAAGATCAAGTCTGTTGTCCCTGAAGGCACTTTGAGAATATTAGTCAAAGCTAGCTGAGAGGGAGTCTGAGATACGGAATAGAGATATGGAGAAGCACCACTTTGTTTGCCCAAACATGTTGATGTTGTGAGAAAAAGAAGACTTGCCAGAGATTGCAGGAGGAGATAGGGGATTGGGAATACAGGTGTCTAGCTCAGTTTTCCTCACAGGTAATCCAGCAGAGTTACTGCTTTTGTTTCTAAATATGTGATTAAAATTTATAGACATTTAGAAGCCACAATTGCTCCTTAGTATAATTATATAGTCATGGGATACATCAGATTTTGAAAGTTTGCTTTGGCATTCATCTGAATGCTAGTATAGTATTAGGCTTTTCCTTTATTCTGTTGTTATTATTTAATTATTTTGTTCTTTGTAATTCCGTTGCTATGTTTTGTCTTGACATTTTAAGCAATAGCAAATGATACCCAAATAAGATTAGATATAGATCTGTGTATTAAATTCCCAAGGGCTTTGAGAGGATAACCTTCATCATTTCAAGGATAAATTGTATTGTTGTAGTTAAGAACACAGATTGTTATATCACACATACCAGATTTAGGGCTGGGATAATACCATAACTTTGGAAAATCTATTTTCTCTTTTCATTTAAATCAAGATTTAGTTGAAAGACAGAGTTACAGAGAAAGAGACAAAGAGATCTTCCATTTGCTGATTGACTCCTTAAATGGCTGCTGTGGCCAGAGATGGGCTGGTTCGAGGCTGGGAGCCAGCGCTTCTTCTGGATCTCCCACAAGGATTCAAGGGCCCAAGGATGTTCCGCTGCTTTTAAGCAATTAGCAGGGAGCTGGATCGGAAGTTGAGCAGCTGGGACACAAACCAGCACTTGTATGGGATGTTTTGCCATAGCATTACCCCCTGCCCACCTTTTTTTTTTTTTAAGGATTAATTTATTTATTTGAAAGGGAGAGGGAGAGAAAGATAAAGGGATCTTTATTTGCTAGTTCGCTCCCTAAATGGCCGCAACAGTGGGGGCTGGAACAGGAGCCAGCAGCTTCATCCAGGTTTCCTACAGAGGTAGCCAAAGCCCAAGTACTTGCGTCATCCTTTCCTGCTTTCCAGCACATTCTCAGGGTGTTGGGTCGCAAGTAGAGCAGCTGGGTCTTAAACCAGTATCCATATGCAACTGATGTTGCAGGTGGCCGCTTTACTCGCTGTGCCTCAATGCTGGCTCCTGAACGTCAGTTTCTTAATTTATAAAAATATAAATAATTACAGTGTCATATAAAATAGTAGAAAGAATAAGTACCTGGTACTCAGGACATGCCCATAGTTATCTCCTGACTATGATAATGTCACAAAAAGAGCAAGAGATAGGATGTTTAACCTAATTGCAATATGTATTTTCTCTGGAATATTTTTTAAAAGATTTATTTATTTTTATTGGAAAGGCAGATTTATGGAGAAAAGGAGAGACAGAAATGTCTTCCATCCACTGGTTCACTCCTCAAATGACCATAGGGGCCAGAGCTGAGTCCATCTGAAGGCAGGATCTTCTTCCGGGTCACCCACATGGTGCAGGGTCCCAAGTGGAACACTTGCAAGGTAAGGTTTAGCCATTGAGCCATCGTGTTGAGCCCTTAAAATAAATTTGGTTTTGAGGTTCTAAGCTCTGTATAGTTTTTTCATGCTCTGCTTTACTACTCATTAAACATAATAGTGTTTGCTATCATGGACTATTACCTCTTAAAATGATTTTGAATCTTCTACTCTTTGTTCTGGTTTAAATCTAAAATGTGTTCTGGTGCATTTTGATGAACCTTTATAGATGTAGAAAACTACCAACCTGGGTGGATGCAGGCAGTTCGGTGAACCAGGTGTATTTCCTCTCAAACCACAAAAACACATTGTGTATCATTTAGCCCGCAAATGGGAAAGTTGAATAGCTGCTTATCCCACAATTAATGGTGACAGAATAATGCCTAAAAACTTAAAATGCACATGTCCATTTTAAATTCTGTGTTTCAAACCAACTATTTGGAGTTTACATAATTTGTGTTAGAAGCATGTTGGGTAAGGTGTAATTTGTAAAGCATATCATCTCAGATAAATTTTTCTGACATTGGGGCTATCAGCACCGAGAACAGTGATTCATTGTAGTGTATGGAGCAACTCATGTTCCCAAGTCATTCTGTTTCCTGCTGTAACATGCTAGCAAATGTACTAGAAGGATTTCACGGGGCGTTGATCTAGTTAGTGTGTATTTGTGCTTGGACCAAATACACACTTAAAAACGAAGTACTCAATATATATATATTTTTTTGCTTTATCAAGTTAGTGAATCTTAATTGACCTATTACTGATTGATGTTTGAGACAGAATCCAAAAGCTGTCATTGTAATTGCTAATATAGTAAAGATATTACCTCATATTTCTGTTGTAAAATTACTCTTGTTAGGATTTTAAAAATTGACAGTTCAGCTTGGAATACCTGTGTTCCACACTGAAGCACTTGCTTTGATTCCCAGTTCTGCTTTTTTTTTTTTTTTAAGTGTTATTTATTTTTATTGGAAAAAGACATTCCGTCTGCTGGTTCACTCTTCAAGTGGCTACAACAGCTGGAGCTGAGCCAATCTGAAGCCAGAAGCCAGGAGCCTCCTATGGTGATGCAGAGTCCCAAGGCTTTGGACAGTTATCCATTGCTTTCCCAGGCCCCAAGCAGGGTGCTGGAAGGGAAATAGAGCAGCAGGGACATGAACCGACATCCCTCTGGGATCCTGGTTCATGCAAGGTGAAGACCCCAGCCACCAGGCCACCACTCTGGGTCTCCAGCTCCACTTTTGGTCCAGCTTCCTGGTAATGCGCACTCTAGCAAGCTCAAGTACTTGGATTCCTGCCATACACATGGGAGACTCGGATTGGATTCTGAGCTCCTGGCTTTCTCTTGGTCCAGTCCCAGATAATGTAGGCTTTTGGGGAGCAGACCAACAGATGAAAGATCTCTCTCTTTCTGACTCTGCCTTTCAAATAAAGTGTGTGTATGTGTGTAAAGGTGAGTGTATGTATCCTGTGTGGGAGTATCTGAGTTCAGTTCATGTTCCTGGTTCCAGACCGCAGCTTCTTGCTAATGCTGACCCTGAGGTGCTCAAGTAGTTGGGTCTCTGCCATGCACTTGGGGGACTGGACTGAGGCCTGGCTCCTAGTTTCACCCCTTCTCCCTATCTTTTGTGGGCATTTGGGGAGTGAATCAATGTATGGGAGCTCTCTATCTCTCTCCCTCTCAAGTAAATAAATAGAATTTCCTGTCTTTAGTATATCAATATTCTTAGCCTAACATCCAACACACTGGAGTAATACAAAACAGCCGTGTATATTTGTAAGGAATGAGAGGTGGAGTGAAGGTGGTAATGAAAGAAACAGAGATTTCCCTCCATATAAGCTTTGCCAGGAGCTGCTGAGTGCATGGCCATCTTATATTTCAAAAGTATGACAGAAGCGGATATTAAATTTCTCATAATTGCATAAATTAACAGTGGATGTTATCTTTTCTTCACCAAGTGATTTGACTTTGAACATGTCTTTAGATGTTGCTGTTTCTTTAGCATTTTCGGATAGCACAAAATGAGAAATGCCTTTTGTGAACAAAAGAAATTTTTTTATAAAACATGCAAGTCAGTTATTTCATTATTATGCTATCATATGCAACCATTATCTATCCATAAATCTCCTTTTGGAAAATATGCAGAACTTTAACAAATACTATCATTGAATGCAGAAAAAATAGAAAAAGATAGCTCCCCCATTCCCTGCAATAACAGAGCTGTACCAGAGTGCTTTAGTATGTATTACATGTGATTCTTATGCAATTGAAAGGATCATTGTACTTTCCCAGGGCCTATGGTGAATAACAGAATAGATCCTGCTTTTTGCAGCATACAGTTTTTTATTACTCCCAACTAATGTTGGGACTACTTAAAAGCTGAGAAATTCACTAGTATGGTATTTAGAATCTGTTACTGGGGCATCGCAGGAAGGATGGAGTGAGTTGGTGATAATTGGTTTATCCCCATCACGCTGAACCCCCCACTCTTCTTCCACTTTGTCCTCCCTTGGGCAATAATCACAGGGTCGAGCTGCCAATCTGTAGACTTAATTTTTTCCAGCAGTACCATCTGGCTGCTTGGCACCAGAAGTTATATTGGTTCTTTGTGGCTGCTGCTGAATTTTGTCATATTGTTAGACAGCTGATGGGATTTTTTGGGCTATTTGATCCTAATTTTTAAAAACTAATTATTGATTTTTATTTAGATAATCTTCTTTTGCCTTTTCTGAAAGCAGGGCAGGGTTTTATTGGGAAAAGAGTGGCATACACCAAGCACATGCTGTGCCCCAACCTCGTGATTCTCTTTCTGTTTTGCATTCCGTCTTGTTCTTTGGAAGCTCTCACTTTCAAGAGAGATGAATTTGAAGTTGATTGTGGAGATTTTGTTTCATTGAAAATCTGTAGATCTATTTTTAATATTTTTGAATGTATATTGAAAATCCTGTTGAGACTGTCATCACTTCCAAAGTCCCTGTTGGTGACACAAATAACCTTCACACTTCTGGCAATAGAAAGGTACTTAACAAATTTATGGAAAAAAGGAATTAAAAATATTAAGTTAACTCTGGCACAGAAGTTTAAATGCATGCATTTTTCATATTATGCAGTTTCTATAAACTTTTTGAAGGTCCCTCTTACCGTATCCCCTTTAGTAAAAATGATCATTTATGTTTTGTGTTTTATTTTGTAGATGATATAGGTGGTTTTACTGTCATGTCTTGTAGCATCCATAAACCAGTGTAGAAGAATTAATTGTGATAAGTATATTGGGTTCCATATTAGAGAGACTCATATAAGCACACATGTCTACACATTCAAGCAGTTTTAAAGAGTTACTTTGCATTTTTGAAGAGGGCAAAAAATGTACGACCCATTTGTTCTAAAATAAAGATTATAACCAAAAACAATTTTTTAATTTCTTAAAAATCTATGCACAAAACATTTTGACAAATACTTAATCATATTGGATTCCTTTTATTTTTAATGTGACAAGCTAGTCTTATCTTTTAGAAAGTTTTTATAAGTGTTTATTTATATGAAAGTATATGTCCTGAATTAAAATTTTTCGGTGAGATGCCATGAAAAATCAATGCTATTTGAGAATAATGGCAGGACGTGTTTGAAATATTTACTTTGAATCTGACTTGTGACTTGTGTAAGGTTGAAATTTTTTTTAGCAGTGGTTCAGCTGGAATTATTTTAATTCTGTTATATTTAAAGCCAGCTGACTACCCACTAGACTTTGCAGCACACTTTCAGAATGTTAGATTAAATATGCAACTAAATTGCTGTGGTTTTGTTGTGATATGTAAAATCCAGTTGCTTATAATTTTTTTTTTTTGGCTCAGGGTATAAAAAGAAAAGGATCCGTAAATGTCACTGTGTAAGAAGGGCTAAATCAGATGTCAGTGAGATGATTCATGTGCTAACTGGAATAGTTAACATGCATTGTATTCTACTGTCTAGCAGGAGGAGGTGGGCTCCAGAAAAATGAATTCTTCACTAAATAATTTACAACAATTATATCAAATTTTAATAACTTGAGCTAAGAAGGCATGCATATGATTCATGTTCTCACAATCACCTACATTAGAGATTAATTGTGCTTTCTTAAACAAAAATGTACTCTTATAAATGTTTTTAATTGGTAAATCATGATTAGTTTTATATTTATAGAGTAGCATCGTTTGATCAGTCTTTAGCCATAACTTAATGTGAAGCTAAAATATCACAGCTAATCTATTGCCTCAAATGCCAGCTCATTAGAATTTACCCCAATATAAAAAAGAATGCCCTGGATTGTTTGTTGGCTTTATCTTAACTCAAATATGTAAAGGGGACAGTAGAGCATTTTTCTTTGGAATCACAGAGAGTTCAGTGACCTTTCTGTGGCAAATTATGTAGAAAGAAAATATTTATATTCATTTAAAATAACCTCCGTGAAGAAATAGTCTCATTACCCTGTTTGATCAATTTCTTGTAGCCTGAGCTGTAGCATGCTGCTATTGCCATTGGTTGATGGAGTACACTGAGTAGTGGCTAATGGTGATGGCGCTCATCAGGCAGGGTTCAGCCAGCGGTCAGCAACAAATAATTCAAGACTGTTTCTAAGTTTGTGGCTGGTGGAATTTGCTTCTTGCCCCAAGCCAGCGGCATTGCTGAGCTGGGCTATTTGATTAGAAGAGAGGCATATTTGCTTCTTAGCAACTGCACATTTGCACAACCCCTAGTCCTCTACTGCCTCCAAAGGTTTTCCTTTTGTGATGGTAGAATAATACTTTATTGTTGATTGACGGACAAAAGAGGGTCTAATACGAGGCAGGCTCATTTTTTGTTGTTGTCGGCTTAAAAAAAAATTTCAGCTGTTAAGACACTGTAGTTTAAGAGGACAAGTTACAGACCAAATGTAGGTATAATATAAATAGACTTTGAAACCCCAATGTATTAGAATTTTCATATGCATATTAGCAAGGCAGTTTGCACAGCATGAATATAATTGTACACAGTTAATTTTTTGCCTAGGAAGTTCAGTAATAGAGAATAAATTCTGATTGCAGTGTATGTGCATATATCGATGTATCTCCCAAACTCGGGTTAATGTTAGAGAAAATTTAGAGAAAATTTAACTAATATTGTTGGAGGAAAAATTGATGTTAGAGAGCTTCTATTATGGTTTTTCACATTAAGAGCCATCATTTATGTAAGATGAGAAGTTGAATTCTGGATCCACAATGTTCGTGTGGGATAGGGATGAATTTGTAGAAAGAAATATGTGTCTTCAATGGAAGACAGTGGTATTTGTAGCCATGCAGTTAAGAAACAAGCGAGAAAACAAATTTGGGAAGGACTGTTGGAGTTTTATGATCCTGGGAAACCAGGTCTGGAAAATAAGTTTTTTTTTTTCTTTAAGCATTTGTGTTTTTCACTCAAATTATATGGTTAGAATTTGAATCTGAAGAATTAAAAAAAATCTAGTGTAAAAAATATGGCCATAGATGTTAATTTTAGTTTTTCATTGTTTAAATAGTTGATTGTTACAAAAACCACAGTTCTATCTACCATACATACTCTAAAGGAATAATGGAGCAACTATTTTGATATATGTAATTTAAATTCATTCTTTTCTGTAGGTTGTTGACATATCTCATAGCAAGATTAAACTGCACAAGAAAAATACAGGATTAAGTTAAATATTGTGCATTATTTCAAAGTAAGGGATTTTTCCCTGTTTTTTCTCTCAAGATTTGTGACAGACACGAGTGTTTCCACAGTTGAAGCCTCACAGCAAGAAAATTCATTGGTATGAATTTCCCTCAAATCTTGAAGTGTGTTTTGGGACTTAGGGAAAGTTAAAGCAAGTGCAGACATTAGCATAGACATTTCCCAATAAAAGGACCATAGGGCATGTCAGTGTGCATAATGTGACCCTTGCTGTATTTACTTACTAATAAATAACCTCTTTAGTGGCAACCCGGAACCTAAAAAAAGGAAAAGGAGTGAATTTGAGTGATTTGATATTGCAGGACAGTAATATGCCCCCTCGTGTCAAGCAGCTGTCTCCTTGCAACGGCTGTTCACATCCTTGATGCAGTTAGAAACAAACTGTGGTTCTAGGAGGAACTGGGAAATACTTTTAAGGATGGTTTTAAATTGTTTAAAAATTAACATGCCTCCAGATAATTTGCCAAACTTAGGATGTGTGCCTGATACTACATAAATTAGGATTATAACTTTTGCTGATATTTTATTTGTAAGGTAAATTATGGGAGTTTGATGTAATAAGGAAATATTCTGCAGAATTACTCCACTGTCTTGCAGATAGTTGCCAAATGACACTATAAACTCCTAATCTACTACATAAAAATTACTTACTTTTTCTGTCATTAGGTGGCATTCATGATTAAGTGTCCTTTTTTCCTCTCCAAATAGCTTAACAGTTTCTTAGTTTGGGTGCATAATAAAAGCGGCTTCACTGGTGAGCCCTCCTAACAGCCCTCACTTGCAGGTGGGAGGATCTCTTTTATTATTACAACTTGTTGACCATTTTTTTTTCGGAAGTGCTTGAATTTTTCCCTCGGACTCCTTTTGTAAATATTAGAAATACAAAATGATGAAAGTGATGTCCCTTTGGACATAAGTTTTTATATAAAGGTTCCTTTTATTAGAGGAAAAAGAGGAACAGACAGAAACAGAAATTTCTAGTGCTTTCCTTCTAGGTAAGGAGAACATAGGAAAAAGGAAGGAATCAGATGATGGGGTATAGGGTGGGATTTTGTAATTTTTTCACCAGAAATTTCAGTGCTCAGGTGGTTATCTTAGGCCTTTCAGATAAATTCATAACAGAATAGTTTTCACGCTATTCATAGTGAATAATTGATTTATTTTTTATAAATATTTGTTTATTTTTATTACAAAGTCAGATATACTGAGAGGAGGAGAGACAGAGAGGAAGATCTTCCGTTTGATGAATCACTCCCCAAGTGAGGGCAACGGCCGGTGCTGTGCCGATCTGAAGCCAGGAACCAGGAACCTCCTTCAGGTCTCCCATGCAGGTGCAGGGTCCTGAAGTCTTGGGCTGTCCTCGACTGCTTTTCCCAAGCCACAAGCAGGGAACTGGATGGGAAGTGGAGCTTCCGGGATTAGAACCGGCGCCCACATGGGATCCCAGGCATGTTCAAGGCGAGGACTTTAGCCACGCCGCCGGGCCCAATAACTGATTTATTATTGAAGAATCATGGCCCAGGGAGGATAGGCGGTTTGCCCAAAGCCACACACTAGCTAAATTCTAATAGTAGACTTGAGGTAGAAATTTAGGTTTATTTTTTCCCTCTAAAATCTGTGTGTGATCTTTCTCCTGTAGAATGATAATGACTGTCCTGCAGGCTGTGGAATATTTAGGTATATGTACTTTGAATGCTAACCAACACGGGAAGAACTGTGATACTAGTTTTGTGACCTGGACAGCCTACTTAGCTTTTTATTTATTTATGTAATTATTTTATGATACAGTTCCATAGGCACTGGGATTTCCCTCCCCCCCCCCCAAATCGCCACCTTACCACATATTTCCCCTATATCATTACAATAGTATAGTCCTTCATAAAGTCATAAGCCCGTCATTCTGCTATTTAAATGTATCCTGATATTGCTGGTATGGACAATGGCAGAGAGTCCAACCTCTTATTTTCAAGATATGTTTAACAGTTTCATTGGGAGTCCAGCTTTGATCTGGAAGTAGAGATACATACTGCATTGTATCTTCACATCTGGATATTGTAGCCTCTATTACAGTTACTATACATCCCCTTAAGTGGAAAGCCATAAAGCAAAAATCAATGAAAGTTTTAAAATTTTATGTAACCCATTTGATTCTTTTTTGCTTTTGTTACCTGTTCTTTTAAAGTCATAACCAAAAAGTTTTTGCCCAAACCAATGTCATGGAGCTTTCCCTGTATGTTTCTCCTGATAGTTTCACAGTTACAGGAACTGTGCTTAAGTCTTTAATGCATTTTGAGTTGATATTTGTACGTGATATTCAGCACTGCGTTTGAATACTCAGTTTACCCGACCTTATTTACTGAAGAGGTTGTTCTTTCCTCGCTGGGTGCTCCAGGCACCTCTGTCCAAAATCACCTTGCTTGAATGCTTGGATTTCTTTCTGGACTCTATTCTGTCCTGTTTGTCCAAGTGCTGCATGTTTTTTGATGATAGGACCATGATATTTTAGTTACTTTAGCTTTAAAGTAGATTTTCGAATCAAGTATTATGATACTTCTGTGTATTTTTCTTTTGCACAGTATTTCTTTGGCTATTCAGGGTCTTTTGAGCTTCCATATGAATTTTAAGTTTTTTTTCTATTCCCATGAAAATGTCATTCGGCATTTCAACAGGGATTGTACTGAAGCTGTTGATATCTTTGGGTAGCATGGATGTTTTCATAATGTTAATTCTCCCAATCTGTGAGCACAGGGAATCTTTGCATTGATCATGTCTTGCTGAGTTTCTTTAATGATTGTTTTTAATTTGTTTATTTGAGAGGCAGAGAGTGTGTGTATGTATATGTGTTGCCATCTACTCATTTATTGCCTAAATGCTTGCCATGACTGAGTCTGGACCAGGTCAAAGCTTGGAGCCAGTAACTGTCCTGGAGCAGCAGGAACCCGATTCTTGGAGCCATCACCTCTGTCTCCGTCGTCTGCAATAGCAGGAATCTGGAGTCATGAGCCAGAGCTGGAAATGGAACTCTGACCCACTGGGGTAGAATATGGGTGTGTTAACCACACTCTTCTGAATGTTTTATAATTTCCAATATATAGACTCTTTATTTCTGTAGTTAAACTTTTTGGACCAATTGCAAAAGGGCTTGATTTTGTTTTGTCTTTAATTTCTTTTTTAGGTAGTTCGTAGTAAACATTTAAAGCACTTCCTGTATTTTTATGTGTTAAACTTGTGTCATGCAACCTCACTGAATTTGTTAGTTCTAATAGTTTTTTCATGCAGTCTGTAGGTCTTTCTGTATGAGATCGTGTTGCATGGAAAGAAAGGTAGTTTAACTTCTGCCTTTCCCATTTGGATGTGTTACTGCTCCGGGCAGGATTTGCAGTACCATGTTGAGTAGAAATGCTAGCGTGGGTGTCCTTGCCTTATTCTTGATCTTAGAGAACCTTTCAACTTTTGACTGGAGTATGTTAGCTACAGGCCTGTCATTTATGGTCTTCATTGCGTTATGGTACATTCCTTCTGTACCTAATTGTTGAACTGCTTGGCTTCTTTAAAATTTATTTCCTCATTAGATTAACGTAAGAATAACAATACCTACCACATGGGCTGTTTAGTGTCCAAATGAGATAATCTATGCAAATTTTCTTGGTGAATCTGAAAATACTTTAAGTAAGGGATTATTGTTTTTCCTAATTTAATATGTGGTGAATCTGTGGTCCAAATGATTTGAAGAAATTGGATTCATGTTTCTTAATTTCTAACCAAGAGAATTTTTTTTTTGTTAAGTTCATGAGGTGTTTCAGGTAAGCACTTAAGGCAGAACAATTAGGAACGTCTCAAGGTTATATGTCTAATTAGTCATATCACCACCTCTACTAAGCAGCTGCTGATTATTGGACATGAATGTACCATAAAGTAAAACACAAATGACGTGGAGCCCGTGCTTCCTGAAGTGATCCTTTTGTATGGATAGGTATGAGAATGTCTTAGTTGACAGAGATGTTAGTAAAATTAAGTTAATTATGAAGGTAAGAACTCCTAATTATTATAATTCTTAAAGAAAGGAAGTAGTAATAACCTATAGAATGGGCTATCTGAACACTGGTAGTGTATGTTTTGAGTAAGAGAATCTTAATTTTTTCTTAAGGAAAATTTCCTAGTACAATTTTATTTAGATTAATATTGAAGTCAGTTTGTCATTCAGGAGAGCAAAATGCCTAAGGAGTAGGTAGTAATAACTTAATGCAGCACAGTACAGTGGAAGAAACTGGCCAGTATCAAATGTAACAAAAGGCGTAAAGCCATATGCACTTGACTGTGGCTTGGTTTATGTTTCACAAGTTATGTTTCATTTTCTCCCTCAAAAGTTTGTAAGTGGACTCATGAGGTTTAGAGACCTGTACAATGGTACCACCTTATCACATTATGTTTTTATAAGGATGTTTTTGTTACTTCAGAAACTTTTTCTGATCTGTAACAAAAATTTGAAGCTATCTGTATAAAATTTGAAGAAGTATGAGTTTATGAGCCAGCCAAAGCCAGGAGCCAAGAGCTTCATTTGGGTCTCCCATGTGAGTGGCAGGGGTTTGAACTCCTGGGTTATCTTCTGTTGCTTTTTCTAGGCCATTAGCAAGGAGCTGGATTAGATGTGGAGCAGCCCACACTTAAACCATCACACACATGGGATGCTGGTACCACAGGTGGTGGCTTTAACAAAAATTGGGAATAAGTAAATAGAAATGTAAGAAAACCCTGAATATGCATTTTCAGGAAAATACTCTCCAAATAGATAGGGACATTAATAAGAATTATTGGTTATCTTGTGAGGGAAACATGAAGTAGAATTGTGCTCATATATGAGCATTATGGGCCTGGCATGGTAGCCTAGTGGCTAAAGTCCTCACTGTGCATACACCGGGATCCCACATGGGTGCCATTTCATGTCCCAGCTGCTCCACTTCCCATCCAGCTCTCTGCCTGTGGCCTCGAGAAGCAGTCAAGGATGGCCCAAACTTAGGCCCTGCATCAGTGTGGGAGACCCAGAGGAGGTTCCTGGTTCCTGGCTTTGGATCAGCTCAGCTCTGGCCATTGCAGCCACTTGGGGAGTAAACCAGAAGATGGAAGATCTTTCTCTCTGTCTCTCCTTCTCCCTGTAAATCTACCTTTCCAATAAAAATAAATAAATCTTAGAAAAAACAAACTACAGAACAGGGCCTGGCACGATGGCTCAATTGGCTAATCCTCCCCCCGCAAGCACAGGGATCCCCTATGGGTGCCGGTTTGTGTTCCAGCTGCTCCACTTGCCATTCAGTTTGTTGCCTATGACCTGGGAGAGCAGTAGAGGATGGCTCAGAGCTTTGGAACTCTGCACCCTCATGGGAAACCTGGAAGAACCTCCTGGCTCCTGGCTTTGGATCAGCTGAACTCTGGCCATTGCGGCCATGGGAGAGTCAACCAGCGAATAGAGGATCATTCTCTTTGTTTCTCCTTTCTGTAAATCTGCTTTTCCAATGAAGATGAATAATTAAAAAAAAAAGCCTGCAGAACAAAAGCTAAAAGTGATGTATTATAAAGTATAGCATATATGGTGAAAGTTTGATTAACCAGTACTTGGTTATCCAGTATCTCTGTCAACAATGCTTTTAAACAAAAACGACAGAGAAATTCATATAAGTACATCTAAAAAATGCCTTGTTGAGTTTAACCTGAAGTCTGTATTCAGATCAATAGCTTTTATGTTGAAAGTATAATTTTGGCATTTACGCATTCAACAGATGTTTAGTAAGCACCTACTAGGCTCAATAATTCCCATTATACATGCTGAATACAAAATTTAGAAAATGTGAAGTTCTTGAAAACTAATGAGGATGCTAGGAAGATTAGTACTTCATATAAAAGTTAGTTAACATGTTAGCAATGTATCTATGTAAAGATGCCTTTTAGAGTGTTGCACCTGGGATTGGTGCTGTGCCATGGTGGGCCAGCATCCCGTGTAGGTACTGGTTCAAGTTGTGGCTGCTTCACTTCCAATACAGCTCCCTGCTAATGTCCTAGCAAAGCATTAGAGGAAGGCCCAAGTGCTTGGGCTCTTGCACCCAGGTGGGAAACCTGGAAGAAGTTTCTGGCTGCAGACTTCAGACTGGCCTAGCTCTGGCTGGGGAGTGAACCAGTGGATGGAATAATACTCTTTCTGTCTCTCTGCCTTTTAATAAATAAATTAAATCTGTTAAAGATGCTTTAACGATTTATTTATTTTTATTGGAAAGGCATATTTACAGAGAGGAATACAGAGAGAAGGAAATACAGAGAGGAAGACATTCTGTTTGCTGGTTCACTCCTCAACAGCTGGAGCTGAGCTGATCTGATTCCAGGAGCCAGGAGCTTCTTTCAAGTCTCCCACGTGGGTACAGTGTCCCAAGGGTTTGGGCCATCCTCTACTGTTTCCCAGGTCACAAGCAAGGAGCTGGATAGCAAGTGGAACAGCCAGGACACGAACCAGTGCCCATGTGGGATCCCGGTGTGTGCAAGGTGAGGATTTAGACACTGAACCGTTGTGTTGGGTCCTGTTAAGGATTTTGGGACTTTGGAAAGAGAGGGAGGATGACAATATTAGATAGAAAAATGTATTGTGAAGTCAGTGGTATACAGTGTGGTTATACTGTGGACTACCTGAAGGATGGGTATAATTAAGCAAAGGGTTGCTTAGACTTTGATTTTGACGACAGACAGTGTTGAGGGGTATTGGCCAACTGTTTGATAGACTGTACAATTTAATGTGTACAGTCAAGATTAGATTAAGATTATAGGATTGGGGGAGGAAGAGACAAAACTGAAATGCCATTTTCATTATTCATATCAAAATATTTACTATCACTATATGCCACTTTGGATGTTAAACATCTAAAGTAATGTTTTTCAGGTTTTTTCCCCTCTAAAGTTACTTTCTTTCCATATTTTAATTATTATAACTTTATACTTTGATATAATTTACATTTATTGCAGAATTGCAAGACTAGTGCGAGTAATTGCTATGTACTCTTTCTTCAGATGTGCCAGTTATTTATGTCTTTTTTCTCTTGACACACATCTGAGGAGTCTTCAAGAAATTCATGGAAAATGCATTTGATGAGAAACAAGGGCATGGATTTCAAAGCTTTTCTGCTCCAAAATAAATGTATCTTTTAATTACATTTTCCCACACATCTTCAAAGT
Source organism: Ochotona princeps (assembly GCF_030435755.1). Taxonomy (NCBI): domain Eukaryota; kingdom Metazoa; phylum Chordata; class Mammalia; order Lagomorpha; family Ochotonidae; genus Ochotona; species Ochotona princeps. The sequence continues at coordinate 27,457,883 of NC_080851.1, forward strand.
ACTCAATTGTATATGTGTATTTTTTCCTTCGGTTCTGAACTGTTTGAGGGTGAACTGGAAACACTGTGCTCCATGAGAGCACATGAGTTGTGTATTTCTGTAAGACTTCTGTAAAATTGGTGCTGTGTTCTTTTCCAGGTATCATATCAGGGGCACATGTTTGCTTGTTACAATATTAGGAATGTTAACTTTGATAACCTGGCTAAACTGATGTCTTCAGGGTTTCTCTACTCCAAGTTTATTGTTTTATATTTGTCTTTTTATGGGTATTTAAGCACTTAGAGATTATAAAATAGCTTGGCCGGGGGCTGACACAGAGGCTTTACATACGAATTCTCCATCTGTGGTACCATCATCCCATATGGGCGCTCGTTTTAGTCCTGGCTGTCCCACTTTCATTGAGCTCCCTGCTGATGGTCTGGCAAAGCAGTGAAGAATGGCTCAAGTCTTTGGACCCCTGCACCCATGTGGGAGACCCTCAAGAAACTCCTGACCCTGGTTTCAAATTGGCTTAGCTCTGGCTGTTTTGATTATTTGAGCAGTGAACCAGCAGGTGGAAGATCTCTCTCTCTCTCTCTCACTCTGTCTCTCCATTGTCTCTGACATTTGAGTAAAATAAATAAACATTTGAAAAATAGCTTGTTCCTCAATGAAGTTTTATATACTAGTTCTAGGCCTCTTTGGTGATATTAGTTGGCATTCTATTGCAAGAAAGAACATTTCCTTCTCTGTTTACTTATATAAACAGTAACTTATAGATTCTTATTTTCTTCAAATTTTTTTAAAGATTTATTTATTCACTTATTGGAAAGGCAGATTTACAGAGAGAAGAAAATACAGAGAGAAAGATCTTCTGTTCACTGGTTCACTCCTCAAGTGGCCGCAATGGTCAGAGCTGCGCCAATCCAAACCCAGGAGCCAAGAGGTTCTTCCAGGTCTCCCACATAGGTCTGGCGTTCCAAGGCTTTGGGCCCTCCTCTACTGCTTTCCCAGGGCACAAGCGTGGGGCTGATGTCAAGTGGAGCAGTTGGGATATGGACTGGTGCCCATTTGGGACACAGAGAGGAGAGACAGATCTTCTGTCCAGTGGTTCACACTCCAAATGGCAACAGTCAGGAGCTGAGCCAGTTCTAATCCAAGAACCAGGAGCTTCTTCTGAAACTCTCATTTGGGTGTAGGGTCCCAAAGACTTGAGCCATCTTCCACTGCTTCCCCAGGGCATAAGCAGGGAGCTAGATCAGAAGTAGAACAGACTAAACATGAGCTGTCATCCATTTGGGAGGGTGGTGCCTCAGGCGGAGGATTAGCTGAGCATGCCTCGGCACTGGCTCCCTGCTGGATATATGATCATTTCTTGAACCCAAGGTTGTAGTCTAGTAAAACATAGTAGAAGTGTTTAAATGGCATACTGTTGTTTATCATTCTTTGTGTCTTTCCAGAATGGATTTGGAGGCTGCTGATATTTTGTTATTTTTCACACGGTACTGGGAGTCATACCTTGTCAACTAATGTTGATTAAAGTAAACTAATCATTTCTAAAGTTGTCAAAATGAAGTACTTATTAAGTCAGAAGAAAAATTCAGAAACATGAATTTACTCATCTTTTGATCTAAGATAGTTAAAATATGTAACAAGTGGAGAATTTGTTCTCATTAAGAAGCTTAGAACTTTCTCATGGAAAAAGTGATACTACTTAATAGTAGTGTATTTATCAAAGGGAATAAATTATTTATGGGGAAAGACTAACAACTGAATCTGTCACATTCTTTTTTCTTGATTGTATATAATTATTGAAGTGTGTCTATTGTGAGTGATAAGGAACTTGGCCTGAGTTTCAAAGATGGAGGAATTTGTTGTATAAACCGAAGCAAATACTGTGTAGTGAGAGTAATATTGAATTTCCGTGGCTCTTATCTGTGGGACCATTAGGATTTTGTGTTTATATAGTAAAATCTGTTTAATTGTTACACATTATGTACTTAGGATCAATGTCATTTGATCTGTTTCTTCACCTACTCTTCTCTACCTCCAGAATTAATGAGATAAAATATTATAGGTGAAATATATTAACTTTGTAATTTCTGTAAATGAAAGTTCAAATTTTACCAACACTCCATGTTAAAAAAAATTATCAAAAGGTGAGTTATCTCCACTGCATTCCACCTGTCCCTGCCAAAATGAAAGATCAACTTTAAAGATTGAGCTTCTGCTGAGGGTGGCTGCTTGGTTGATTAGAGAACCAGATGCTGTTAGGGGATTTTCTTCGTGGTTTTTAATTTGTTGTGACCATTTCCAAATAGAAAGATTGCATTAAGCAGTTTCTGCTAATGCGTCGAATCCTCCCTGGGTTCCTACACTGATCTCTATCCCCGGTTTTGGCTTTTTTTGGCTCCGATTTCCTAGGGTGGGCCCATTTCCTGACAGCCCTGATCATATGATTGCTTTTTAAGCCTGGGTCTTGCTTCTTTAAAAAGATGGTCAATCTTACCAAGTATAAAAGGTTGCTTATTTAAGTGGCTGTGCATTTCATCTGCTTTAAAAAATTGAGTCCTCTCCATTCTCCTCTGGATATGTGAGAGAAACATCAACTGTGAAACTTCAGAGTGGTATCAGAGATTATGTTATGGGTGAGGAAGCTGGAATACTGATGTGTTAAGTGTCTTACCCAAGGCCAGGTAGCCTGGGTATGGCAGAAATGATTCTGTAAGTTAAATTATATGCCTTTTATTTTGAGTAAGACATAATGTCTTTTGTCCTCTGACCTACCTTTCATAGCATGTCACAGTTACTATTTATACTATTTAATGAAAAATAATCTAACACTTCAATTCATAAAAAGGAAACTTTTCTTAGAGGACTGGATGGGTTTAATTTACAGTCTGATGTAGCCACTGCCGGTCCCTCTCCCTCACTCTGATAGCAGAGTGACTGCTCTCAACTGAGTAGTAACCCATAGACATTTTTGTCTAAGGCCAGTCCATTTAAGATTTCCAGTTTAGGACTCTAGGCCACAGGTTAAGAACTCTTTGGAGAATTCCTGAAACTTTTTCTCATCTTAGAGAATGAACAGCTTGGTTTCTGGTCAACCTAGTTTAGTTAACGCAAGTTGGCAATTGTGTTTTTGCCTATTTCACATGAAGAAGTTTTAAAGTCAGGTGAAAGTAAGCCTGCCAGACCCAGGGAGGGTTATCCCAG